>NC_058084.1:202629370-202784441 GCF_014858855.1 Bufo gargarizans | reverse complement strand
GTAACGGGATGAGACGCCCCCTCTAACCAGTGACGCCATTCCTCAAAGGCCAGCTTGATAGCCAACAACTCCCTATCCCCAACATCATAATTCCTCTCGGCGACCGAGAGCCTCTTGGAGAAGAAGGCACACGGGACCCACTTGCCAGGAGATGAACCCTGTGACAGCACCGCCCCAACCCCCACCTCTGATGCATCAACCTCCACCACGAATGGCTGAGACACATCCGGCTGCACCAGAATGGGAGCAGACGCTAAACGCTCCTTAATAACTGAAAAGGCCTGCAATGCCTCATCCGACCAGACAAGAGACATCGGCGCCCTTCTTGGTCATATCAGTAAGAGGTTTGACTAGAGTAGAATAATTCAAAATACATTTTCTATAATAATTCGTAAACCCCAAGAACCGCATCAAAGCTTTCTGATTCTCTGGTCGGTCCCACTCCAGAAACGCCCGGACCTTTTCGGGGTCCATACGAAAAACAGAATCAGAAAGCATGTATCCCAAGAATGGAAGCTCTTGCACCGCAAAAAACATTACTCCAATTTGGCATATAACTTATTCTCCCGAAGGATTGTCAAAACCTGTCTCACATGATCCTGATGGGTCTTTAGATCAGGAGAATAAATTAAAATGTCATCCAGGTAAACTACTACAAACCTCCCCACCAAGTGATGAAAAATGTCATTGACAAATCGCTGAAATACTGCTGGCGCGTTCGTCAACCCAAAAGGCATTACCTGGTTCTCAAAATGACACTCGTGCGTATTGAAGGCAGGGGATATGGATCCTGGAATGTAATACGGTTCAATTCCTGGAAATCCAAACACGGTCTCAGTGATCCATCTTTTTTCTTCACAACGAACAAACCTACTGCCACTGGAGACTTAGATGGTCTAATATGACCCTTTGCCAAACTCTCGGCGACATACTTTCGCATGACCTCTCTTTCGGGTTGAGAGAGGTTGTAAAGCCGAGACTTTGGCAACTTAGCCCCCAGAATGAGATTCACTGGAAAATCATAGTCTCGATGAGGGGGCAATTCCTGAGCCCCACCCTCCGAAAAGACATCCGCAAAATCCGAGAGATACTGAGGTAAAGCTGTAATGGACACACCAGAGATAGAAGTGCCAAGACAATTATCTGAACAAAAATCGCTCCAACCAATGATTTGTCTCGCTTGCAAGTCTATAATTGGGTTATGTCTAGTCAACCATGGCAAAACTATAGGAGCTGGCAAATCCTTCATGACAAAACAAGAAATAATTTCAGCATGTGAATCACCCACCCTTAAATGAATCCCATGAACAATGTGAGTAAGGCTCCTTTGAGAAAGAGGGGAAGAATCAATTGCAAAAACATGAATCTCGTTCTCTAACGGGCAAGTACTTAGTCCTAGGTTTTGAAGAAAAAGAAAGCCAATAAGGTTTACCCCAGCACCACAATCAAGGAATACATCAGCAAACACATCTTTTGACTCTAGCGCCACCATAGCTGAAAGGAGAAAACGGGAACTGCAGGGAGCTTGCATACCTGTCTGGTCCACCACACCATTCATACTACCAATTGTGAGGGAAGTTTTTTTTTCTTTTTCTCTTCCACCTGTGGCTTAACATAAGGACAAGAAAAAATAAAATGACCCCTCTTTCCACAATAGTAACATAGATTGTGCACCTTTCTAAAGAATGGCAAGATATCTGACCTAACTGCATGGGTTCCTCCCCTACCCCAGAGTTATAAGTAATATCACCCTGGGCAGTTGGTGAAACAAAACCACACGCAGGAGGGATCCCCTGCACGGAGGGACCCTTACACCTCTCTCTGATAAGTCTATCCAACCGTATAGCCAAAGACATTGCATTCTCTAAAATATCCGGATACTCATGAAAAGCCAGGGCATCTTTCAACCTTTCAGATAACCCCTGACAAAACTGACTACATAAGGTGGGGTTGTTCCACCCCGACTCAGTAGCCCACCTCCTAAACTCTGTGCAGTAACCCTCTGCAGTATGTTTACCCTGTAGTAGGTAACGCAATTTCGATTCTGCCATCGAGACCCGATCTGGGTCATCGTAAATCAATCCCAGGGCTTTGAAAAATTCCTCCACCGACCGGAGGGCCAGAGAACCGGGCGGCAGAGAAAAAGCCCAGGATTGCGTGTCCCCTTTAAGCAAAGACATGATGATACCAACCCTCTGATCTTCATTACCTGACGAAAATGGACGCAGTCGAAAGTACAATTTGCATGACTCTTTAAAGCGGAAAAAATCATCCGTACCCCCTGTAAATTTCTCGGGAAGAGCGACTTTAGGCTCCCCACCAATTTGACCTGTACCTGATGCCAGAACCCTCTGACACTGTGTGACCGAAACTACGCAGACCCGCAACCTTTAGGGATAAACCCTGCATGCGGTCAACCAGTGCATCAATTGACGCCATCACAAAAGCGCTGAGTAATGGCAGTCACAGTATGGTGGATTATAATGTCATGGCGGACGTACACTCCGAATAACAGATAACGCACCAGCCAGGCTCTGGACGAGAGACAGGGGAAGGGTCACCTCCTAGCTAATCCCTGACCTCTTTCCCTGCACTGCTCAGCCCACATACAGACCTTGAAGGCAGGTGTGATGTGTCCTCCAGCCTGGGCTGGCAAAACCCTGAATTCCCTGAGATGGTGAAGTGGGGAAATAGGAGCAGCCTGCTCGCACAGACCCTGGATGGGACAGATGACACAAAACAATCAAACTAGAAATGACACTTATGTTCCAGAGCAGGAACAGACAGCCAATCTTCCCTCCTGGTTTCTCAAACCACAATGATTAGTATAATCCGCTCAGATCACTTGGCTGGAGTGGCATTTAAACTAATGACTCCACCCAGTGCACCTGATGAGAGGCGGATCCAGCACGGCACCAAAACAAACACTAACTTCGTGCTGCTATCCTGGCCGACCTCCGCTCATCGTCACACAAGAAGGCGCTACGGACAGCAATAGGAAAAACCTCATTGCGAAAAAGAAAAACTGAAAAAAAGATTTATAAGTGCAGGGAAAGAATAGGGATGAATCACTTCAC
This sequence comes from Bufo gargarizans, assembly GCF_014858855.1. Lineage (NCBI taxonomy): Eukaryota > Metazoa > Chordata > Amphibia > Anura > Bufonidae > Bufo > Bufo gargarizans. The sequence goes on along the minus strand of NC_058084.1, from coordinate 202,781,364 downwards.
AGCATCTTAGTGCAGGGAGAGACGTCAGAAGGCACTAGGGACAGTCATAGGAAAAACCTCCATTGTGAAAAAAAATACTATTTACAAGTGCAGGGAAAGATTATTTGGGGATCCAAATAGCTATTAGACAGCTCTGTCATTCCAGCAATGTGTTCCTTTAGTGGCTTTTATCTGTGGAAAAAGAAAATATTTCACTTCTGCAGCTATATGTGGTGAAAGCGTTTAGTGGCCTATTTCATTACAAAAACAAAAATATATACGTAGTTCCCTTCTGCAGTTACAGTATATGTGGTGAAAACGTTTAGTGGCGTATTTCAGTACAAAAAGAAAAATATATATACAGTTCACTTCTGCAGTTGTTTGCAGTAAAAGCGTTTAATGATGTATTTCAGTACTAAAATAAAAAAATATACGCAGTTCACCTTTGCAGTTATTTGTGGTAAAAGCATTTAGTGGTGTATTTCATTACAAAAAGAAAAATATATACGGAGTTAACTGTTGCAGTTATTTGCGGTAAAAGCATTTAGTGATGTATATCAGTACTAAAAGAAAAATATATATGCAGTTCCCTTCTGCAGTTATATGTCGTGAAAGCGCTTAGTGACGTATTTCAGTACAAAAAGAAAAATATATATGCAGTTCACTTCGGCAGTTATTTGCAGTAAAAGCGTTTAGTGATATATTTCAGTACTAAAATAAAAATATACACTCGCTGATTTATATGGTAGCCGTCATGGCACATAACAGGTAGAATTTAGTGGTAGGAACCCGTCTAATAGAGATTGCCTTGACGTGCGGCAGACGGGTTCAAATAATTTTGTACAAAATGATTTGCCAAGCATCTCTAACTTATTAGTGTAACACTTGCAATTATGATGCAATTTTGTACTTTATTTGGTTTGCAGAGAACTGTTGCATTGCATGTTTTGTTTTAAAATAAAAATATATACACAGTTCACTTCTACAGTTATATGTGGCAAAAGCGTTTATTGGCGTATTTCAGTACAAGAAGAAAAATATATTTTCAATTCACTTCTGCAGTTATATGTGGTGAAAGTGTTTAGTGACGTATTTCAGTACAAAAAGAAAAATATATACGTAGTTCAGTGTTGCAGTTATTTGCGGTAAAAGCGTTTAGTGACGTACCGTATTTTTTGCCCTATAAGATGCACCGGCCAATATGCGCACCTAGGTTTTAGAGGAGGACAATAAGAAAAAGAAAAAATTCATCACACCTCAGGTCAGACCACCAATCAGACCCCCAATGTTAATCAGACCTCAGCTGACAGTCTTAATAAGACCCCCAGTGTTAATAAGACCTCAACTCAGACCCCAATGTGAATGACTCGAATCAGACCTCAGATAAGAACCCCATGCCTCTCATCGGCCCCCATATGCCTCATATCAGCCCCCCATATGCCTCTCACCAGCCCCCAGCAGCCTTATATCAGCCCCCATTGCCTGTCTTTAGCCCCCATTACCTCTCATTAGCCCCTAGCGGCCTTATATCACCCCACATTGCCTATAACCAGCAGCCTCTCTTCAGCCCCCATTATCTCTCATTAGCCCCCATTGCCTCATATCAGCCCCCATTGCCTCATACCAGCCCCCAGCAGCGTTATAAGAGCCCCATTGCCTGTCACCAGCCCCTAGCAGCATTATAAGAGCCCCACTGCCTGTCACCAGCCCCCAGCCATGTTAGATTAGCCCCCATCAGGCTCATATTGAGTAAAATAAAAAAGAACTTAGCTCTCCTGCTCCCGGACGCAGCCACTCCTCTCCTCCAGCGTGATCATCTTCATCATGCCGCCGGCTGTGCTATGAACCGGCGCGCACAGCGTGAGGTCACAGAGCGCCCTCACGCTGTGCGCAGCCACTGCACAGCCAACAACTGAGGACCAGGAAGCGGTCAGTACAGAGCCTTCACTGCTTCCTGGTCCTCCGGTACTAATGAGGGCTTATGGGGTGAAAAATACGGTATTTCAGTACAAAAAGAAAAATATATACGCAGTTCACTGTTGCAGTTATTTGTGGTAAAAGCGTTTAGTGGCATATTTCAGTACAAAAAGAAAAATATATACGCAGTTCACTTTTGCAGTTATATGTGGTGAAAGTGTTTAATTAGTGGCCTTTTTCAGTACAAAAAGAAAAATATATTCTCAGTTCATTTCTGCAGCTATATGTGGTAAAAGCGTTTATTGGTGTATTTCAGTACAAGAAGAAAAATATATTCTCAGTTCACCTCTGCAGTTATATGTGGTGAAAGTGTTTAGTGGCCTATTTTAGTACGAAAAGAAAAATATATTCTCAGTACACTTCTACAGTTATTTGTGGTAAAATCTTTTAGTGGCCTATTTCAGTACAAAAATAAAAATATATTCTCAGTTCACTTCTGCTGTTATATGTAGCAAAAGTGTTTATTGGCGTATTTCAGTACTAAAATAAAAATATATACGCAGTTCACTCTTGCAGTTATTTGCGGTAAAAGCGTTTAGTGGCGTTTTTCAGTACAAAAAGATAAATATATTCTCAGTTCACCTCTGCAGTTATATGTGGTGAAAGCGTTTAGTGACGTATTTCAGTACAAAAATTTAAATATATATGCAGTTCACTGTTGCAGTTATTTGTGGTAAAATCTTTTAGTGGCCTATTTCAGTACAAATGGAAAAATATATTCTCAGTTCACTTCTGCTGTTATATGTAGCAAAAGCGTTTATTGGCGTATTTCAGTACTAAAATAAAAGTATATACGCAGTTCACTCTTGCAGTTATTTGCGGTAAAAGCGTTTAGTGGCGTTTTTCAGTACAAAAAGATAAATATATTCTCAGTTCACCTCTGCAGTTATATGTGGTGAAAACGTTTAGTGGCCTATTTCAGTACAAAAAGAAAATTATATTCTCAGTTCACTTCTGCAGTTACAGTATATGTGGTAAAATCGTTTATTGGCATATTTCAGTACAAGAAGAAAAATATATTCTAAGTTCACTTCTGAAGTGGGGATTTGCTCTGGTAGACAGGCTTGTGGATGCAGTATAGAGGCGACAACATCTTTAATTTAAACAGTTCAGTGTTTTATTCACACATAAGGAAAATGACAACAAAAAGTCAGTTTCAAGGAAAAAGCAGTCACCTTGAGTCTGATGTTTGTTCACACCAGGTAGCAACACATAAGTCCTTGGGTGAAACAGAAGTCCACGTGCTTTTATCCAAACAAGATTGCAGGCCTTAATCCCGGCCCAAACTCTCAGGCCCCAACACAGAAACTGGCAAAACTCCACTGTCAGATGGAGAATAATCCACCCACAGCTGAGACTGCTGGCTGGGTTTTATATCCCTAACCAAAACCTGGCCTGGAACGTGGGGAACAGCCACCCACCCTGCACTTTGGCTGCTCCCAGTAAGAGCCAGCCCGGATCGGCTTTACAGCCACACTAAATAACCAATAGTGTCAGTCAGCACTAGCTGCCGCTGACACTTAAAATTACTGGCTCTTACCTCACTGAGGCCAGGAACCTCGGTGACACATATTTTCCGTCAATGACGGCCCCTTGCGCTTTCCTACAAGTTATATGTGGTAAAAGCGTTTATTGGCGTATTTCAGTACAAGAAGAAAAATATATTCTCAATTCACTTCTGCAGTTATATGTGGTGAAAGTCTTTAGTGACGTATTTCAGTACAAAAATAAAAATATATTCTCAGTTCACTTCTGCAGTTATATGTGATGAAATCGTTTAGTGGCGTATTTCAGTACAAAAATAAAATTATATACGCAATTCACTTCTGCAGTTATATGTGGTGAAAGAGTTTAGTGGCCTATTTCAGTACAAAAAGAAATTTATATTCTCAGTTCCCTTTTGCAGTTATATGTGGTAAAAGCATTTAGTGGCCTATTTCAGTACAAAAAGAAAAATATATATGCAGTTCACTTCTGCAGTTATATGTGGTGAAAGCGTTTAGTGGCGTATTTCAGTACAAAAAGAAAAATATATACGCAGTTCACTTCTGAAGTTATATGTGGTGAAAGCGTTTAGTGGCTTATTTCAGTACAAAAAAGAAAAATATACAAACCGGATTCCCAAAAAGTTGGGACACTAAACAAATTGTGAATAAAAACTGAATGCAATGATGTGGAGATGGCAAATGTCAATATTTTATTTTTAATAGAATGTAGATGACAGATCAAACGTTGAATCCGAGTAAATTTTATTTTAAAGGAAAAATACAGTTGATTCAAATTTTCACGGTGTCAACAAATCCCCAAAAAGTTGGGACAAGTAGCAATAAGAGGCTGGAAAAAGTAAATTTGAGCATAACAAAGAGCTGGAAGACCAATTAACACTAATTAGGTCAATTGGCAACATGATTGGGTATAAAAAGAGCTTCTCAGAGTGGCAGTGTCTCTCAGAAGCCAAGATGGGTAGAGGATCACCAATTCCCACAATGTTGAGCAGAAAGATAGTGGAGCAATATCAGAAAGGTGTTACCCAGCGAAAAATTGCAAAGACTTTGCATCTATCATCATCAACTGTGCATAACATCATCCGAAGAGTCAGAGAATCTGGAACAAACTCTGTGCGTAAGGGTCAAGGCCGTAAAACCATACTGGATGCCCGTGATCTCCGGGCCCTTAAACGACAATGCACCACAAACAGGAATGCTACTGTAAAGGAAATCACAGAATGGGCTCAGGAATACTTCCAGAAACCAGTGAACACAATCCACCGTGCCATCCGCCGTTGCCAGCTGAAACTCTACAGTGCAAAGAAGAAGCAATTTTCTAAGCAAGATCCACAAGCTCAGGCGTTTTCACTGGGCCAGGGATCATTTAAAATGGAGTGTGGCAAAATGGAAGACTGTTCTGTGGTCAGACGAGTCTTGATTCGAAGTTCTTTTTGGAAATCTGGGACGCCATGTCATCCGGACCAAAGAGGACAAGGACAACTCAAGTTGTTATCAACGCTCAGTTCAGAAGCCTGCATCTCTGATGGTATGGGGTTGCATGAGTGCGTGTGGCATAGGGCTGCAGCTAACGATTATTTGAATAATCGATTAGTTGCCGATTAATTTCTACGATTAATCGATTAATCGGGAAAAACGACAAAATTACAAAACAGAGGTTTATATGATCTTACTTGAAAAATTATGTTCAAAGGCCATATTAAAACAAATTGTGGACGACACTTATGGGGGGATCTGTGGACGACACTTATGGGGGGATCTGTGGACGACACTTATGGGGGGATCTGTGGACGACACTTATGGGGGGATCTGTGGACGACACTTATGGGGGATCTGTGGACGACACTTATGGGGGATCTGTGGACGACACTTATGGGGGATCTGTGGACGACACTTATGGGGGATCTGTGGACGACACTTATGGGGGATCTGTGGACGACACTTATGGGGGATCTGTGGACGACACTTATGGGGGATCTGTGGACGACACTTATGGGGGACCTGTGGACGACACTTATGGGGGATCTGTGGACGACACTTATGGGGGGATCTGTGGACGACACTTATGGGGGATCTGTGGACGGCGTTTATGGGGGATCTGTGGACGACACTATTATGGGGGATCTGTGGACGACACTATTATGGGGGATCTGTGGACGGCGTTTATGGGGGATCTGTGGACGGCGTTTATGGGGGATCTGTGGACGACACTATTATGGGGGATCTGTGGACGACACTATTATGGGGGATCTGTGGACGGCGTAGTTATGGAGAGGGGGATATGTGCACTGTTATGGGCATAACAGTGCACAGATCCCTTTCCTCATAACAGTGCACAGACCCCCCTTCCCATAGCAGTGCCATACACAGACCCCCCCTCCTCCCCAAAGCAGTGCTATAGACAGATCCTCCCCCCTCCCCATAGCAGTGCTATACACAGACCCCCCTTCCCCCTAACAGCCCCGGCGCTTGCATCTTTATTTTACCTTTTTACAATGACGCTCCCGCTCCTGTAACAGCCAGGCAGAGCGGACGGCGGCGTAACGTCACTCAATCACGTGACGCGCCTGCTCCGCCCACTTCATGAATGAAGGAGGCGGAGCAGGCGCGTCACGTGATTGAGTGACGTTACGCCGCCGTCCGCTCTGCCTGGCTGTTACAGGAGCGGGAGCGTCATTGTAAAAAGGTAAAATAAAGATGCAGCGCCCGCCCGCCCGCCCGCCCGAATAGCAACGAATCGGCGATTATTCGATAACTGGATTCGTCGACAACGAATCCAGTTATCGAATATAATCGATTACATCGATTAATCGTTGCAGCCCTAGTGTGGCATGGGCAGCTTGCATGTCTGGAAAGGCACCATCAATGCAGAAAAATATATTCAGGTTCTAGAACAACATATGCTCCCATCCAGACGTCATCTCTTTCAGGGAAGACCCTGCATTTTTCAACAAGATAATGCCAGACCACATTCTGCATCAATCACAACATCATGGCTGCGTAGGAGAAGGATCCGGGTACTGAAATGGCCAGTCTGCAGTCCAGATCTTTCACCTATAGAGAACATTTGGCGCATCATAAAGAGGAAGGTGCAACAAAGAAGGCCCAAGACGATTGAACAGTTAGAGGCCTGTATTAGACAAGAATGGGAGAGCATTCCTATTTCTAAACTTGATAAACTGGTTTCCTCGGTCCCCAGACGTCTGTTGAGTGTTGTAAGAAGAAAGGGAGATGCCACACAGCGGTGAAAATGGCCTTGTCCCAACTTTTTGGGGATTTGTTGACACCATGAAATTCTGATTCAACATATGTTTCCCTTAAAATGGTACATTTTCTCAGTTTAAACTTTTGTTCCGTGATTTATGTTCTATTCTGAATAAAATATTAGAAGTTGGCACCTCCACATCCTTGCATTCAGTTTTTATTCACAATTTTTATAGTGTCCCAACTTTTTTGGAATCCGGTTTGTATTCGGTGCTTTCAGAGATGTTTAAATTTATGGCTTTCCGTTATAGCAGGGTTATAACGGAACACAACAAAATCCATAAGACGGAAGGGGTTTCGACAGGACTTTGTTTTCCCTCTTGCATAACGGAACCCAGACGGATCCATTATGTTTTCCCATAAACTTCTATTAGGACAGAGCAAAACGGAATGCCTCTTAAAGGCTTCCGTTTTGCATTCCATCTTATGGATTCCGTTATGTTCTGTTATAACCCTGTTATAACGGAAAGCAATAACGGACTCCATAATGCTAGTGTGAACACACACTAACAGTATGTCAGACAGAGAAGTGCCAGGCCCTGCACAGGGGAGTGGCAGAGGCCTAAATGTTTCTGGCGCAGGCAAAGGTCGCAACAGAGTAAAGGGGCATGGCAGCAGGAGTTGCAGCGAGAGGCTTGAGCTCCCGGTGTCATCTAGCAGTCGTGTCTTGACCAGCAACCCAGCTGTTTGTGATAGGTTAGCTCGGTCATCAACTTCATCCCTAGTGACAACAGACACCCCCAGCCAACAGTCGGTGGGTTCGTCAGACACAATCCTTAGTTGGCATGGCCCGGGAGCAGGCCCTGTGCCCTCACCTGTCCTCAACCTGCCTCTGTCCTTTTCTGTTCCCTCACCCAGAGAAGTTATGTATGCTGTGGGCTCAGCTTCACTATACAGCGAGGACGAGCTACTAGAGGACAGTAAGCAGCTACTGCCCAGCCTAGATCTGGAGGAGACATCCGTCACTTCCTCCGCTAGGCGGTATGAGGAGAGTGATGTGGGAGCTGGTGTTGCGAACGGTCAGCCTCCTGACCTAGAGACCGTTGAGGAGGACATCAGTGACATGCAGACAGTACTCGATGATGATGAAGCTAATCACACTTGGGAAGGGGCTTCATCATCATCAGGAGAAGAGGGTGGCAGCTTGCCCGTGAGGCAGCGGCTGAACCAGCAAGTCGCCAGCATGGCCGGGAGTCAGCAGGGTGGCAGCAGTGGGAGGTCGGGAGCCAAACTGGCACGGGGTAGACCACCCGCTTTGCAGCAGCCTACCTGCCTGGAAAGGAGTGGTGCATGGGTTCACGGAAGCAGCGGCAGTAGCAGTCAGTCAGTGTGTAGTGTTGGTGGTAAAATTAGCTACTCAGCGGTGTGGCAGTTTATTGTGAAGCCGCCAGAGGAGGTCAACATGGCCATATGTAGAATATGTGGGCAGAAGGTAAAGCATGGCCAGGGTGCCAATGTTGGCAGCACAGCCCTGCGTCAACATATGCAGCATCACCATAAAGTGGTCTGGGAGAACCGGGGCTCCGATGTGGTCCAGCCTGCTGCAGCAACCGCTGCAGCACCCAGTGGCACACGGCATGCAATTTCAGGCATGCAAGGCTCCACCACCTCAGCCTCATGCTCCTGCTCCTCCTACTCCTCATCAGTCATTCTGTCAGCAATCGATTTCCGAAGCGATTGCCAAGAGACAACTGTATGCGTGCACGCATCCAATGGTGCAGAAGCTGAACTTGCTTCTGTCCAAGTTGCTGGTGCTGCAGTCCCTCCTTTTCAAAGTGGTGGACTCTGCACCTTTCAGAGAACTGATGGCTTGTGCCAAGCCCAGGTGGAGAGTCCCAAGCCGTCATTTCTTTGCCAAAAAAGCAGTACCAGCCCTGCATAAACATGTAGAACAGAAGGTGGGCCAGTCCTTGAGCCTATCGGTATCTGCCAAAGTGCACGGCAGTGCCGACGTGTGGAGCTGTAACTACCGTCAGGGACAATACATGTCCTTTACAGCCCACTGGGTGAATGTGGTTCCTACACAGGCACACCAGCAACTTGGCCTGGTGACGCCGCTTCCTCTGCCACGTTCTCACACCGTTGGTCCAGTGACAATGTCTGCTTCTGCCTCCTTATCCTCCACCATGTCCTCAGCCTCCACTGCAGGGACAAGTCACAGTTTCCCTCCAGCATACCACATGTGCAGAACATGGCGATGTCACCCTGTTCTGCACCTGGTTTGCCTTGATGAATGGAGTCACACAGGAGAGGAAATGCTCCGTGTGATTCATCAAGAAATCGAATCCTGGCTTTCTCCTTGACAACTGAAAACAGGAACCATGGTGACCAACAACGGGAATAACATGGTGTCGGTGCTGCATCAAGGAAGGCTGAGCCATGTGGCCTGCATGGCACACGTGTTCATTCTGGTTGTCAAGCGGTTCCTGAAGTCTTCCACCCATCTGCAAGACATTGTAAAAATAGCCAGGAAACTTTGCATGCACTTCAGCCACTCGTACACCGCAAAGCACACCCTCCTTGAGCTGCAACGGCAGCACAGCATACCCCAACATAGGCTGATATGCGACGTTTCCACCCGTTGGAATTCCACCCTCCATATGTTGGACCGACTATACGAGCAGAGAAAGACCATCAACAATTTCTTGATGATGCAAGCTGATAGGAGTACTCCCCTGTGTAACTTCAATGTCAGCCAGTGGCAGCTCATGCGTGACACCTGCCATTTGCTCAGGCCCTTTGAGGACGCCACGTTATTTGTCAGTTGCCAGGACTACGGGATGAAAAACATCATTCCACTGCTTCATGTCTTGGAACAGATAGTGGTAACAATGGCTGATCAGGGGACTGGAGACATGGCGCCTAGATCACATGGCCACATGAGCCCTGTGGGGGCTGAACTGGAAGAGGGGGATAAGGACATTGGAGCACAGGGAATGTGTAGCGAAATGGGTGGTTTTTCTACTGATAATGAGGAAGATGAGACAGAGGACCCAGACACACCGTGGCAGTATGCAGTGGAGATGGAGGCAGGGAGTTCCTACGAGTTACCTGCACAAATGGCCCGATGCATGCTCCCTTGCTTTCGTAGTAACAGCCGAATTGTCACCATTCGGCAGAGGGATGACTTCTGGCTCTCCACCTTGTTGGACCCTCGCTACCGGTCCAAAATGGGGGCCTTTTTTACATCTATTGAGAGGGAGGACAAACTGAACTACTACAGAGACATCCTATGTAGTCAGTTGGCCACTGCCTATATGTGCCATCGTTTATCCTCTTGCAGGTCTGACCATGGGGGCCCTCTGCACTCACATTCTACTGCCATGGCTGCTGGGGAGGGGTGTGGTGGCGGGAACAGTACCAGCTCCATCAGCAGCAGCCTGAGCAGCACCCTCATAGTGAAGAAACTACTCACTAGCAGCAGGAAGACCTGGAGGAGATCCCGAACCAGCTGGTGGTGGCATACTTGGACAGCACCCTGCCAACCCACATTGAAGGTCCGCTGGACTACTGGGCAGCCAAACTGAATTTGTGGCCGCAACTAGCAGAGTTTGCCCTGGAAAAGCTGTCCTGCCCGGCCAGTAGTGTGGCATCAGAGCGGATGTTTAGTGTGGCGGGGGCCATAGTTACCCCACGGAGAACCCGCCTATCCACCCAAAATGTGGAGAGACTGACCTTTGTCAAGATGAATCAGGCGTGGATCAGCCAGGATTTCAACCCACCAATGCCTGATGCATCTGAATAGATCATCCATGCCGCCTCTCCCAAACCTTGAAAAAAGAGACTGGTTTCTTCTGGCTACCTGCCTCAGCTTCTACTCTGATGCTGCCACCTGCCTTATGCCACACATCCGATGCCAAGTGCTACTTTCACCCACCTTCGTCAGCAGGTACTGATATTGCCACCCACTGTCTCCTGATGCTGCTGCTGCCAAATCCAAAGTATGTCACCTGCCCACTCTGTGGTCTCCTGATGCTGCTGCTGCCATCTCCACACTGTCACCTTGCTACTCTGGTATCCTGATGCTGCTGCTGCTATCTCCACACTATGTCACCTTGCCACTCTGTGGTATCCTGATGCTGCTGCTGCCATCTCTACACTATGTCACCTTGCCACTCTGTGGTATCCCGATGCTGCTGCTGCCATATCCACACTATGTCACCTTGCCACTGTGTGGTATCCTGATGCTGCTGCCATCTCCACACTATGTCACCTTGCAATTCTGTGGTATCCTCCTGATGCTGCTGCTGTCGCCACATCCAGACTCAGTCTTTGTGTCACTCTGTGGCCTCCTTCCGATGCTGCTGCTGCCGACACCTCCACACTCTGTCAATGGGCCACTCTGTGGTCTCCTCATGCTGCTGCCACCTCCATACTCTGTTATTGTGCCGCTCTGTGGTCTCCTCATGCTGCCGCCAACTCCAGACTCGTTCATTGTGCCACTCTGTGGCCTACTCATGCTGCTGCCACCTCCACACTCTGTCATTGTGCCACTCTGTGGCTTACTCATACTGCTGCCACCTCAAGAGTTTGTCATTGTGCCACTCAGTGGCCTCCTCATACTGCTGCCACCTCCAGACTCTGTAATTGTGCCACTCTGTGGCCTTCTCCTGATGCTGCCAACTTCAGACTGTGTCATTGTGCCACTCGGTGACCTCCTTGCTGTGTGCAACTGCACACAGCAAGCAGAGGTGAAAAATGGTGGTAGCAGAAATGGGAGTAGTAGTAGCTCAATTAATAATGTTCCTAATAGAAGCAGCGGGGCAGTAGCTGGCATAGGCAGCAAACGCAACACCAGTAACCAGTAAGGAGAGACTAGAGGGTACCCGGTAAGCTTTGGAAAAAGGAGTGGCAGGTTTCTTCTTGAAACGTGGGAAATGCCTTGGAGCACCTACTCATCCAATCCCCTCTATAGCCATTTAACCCAAGAGTGACCAGAAAGGAGCAACTAGCAGAGACCCGGTATGTGTCAGAACGGGACGACAAGGGATCTTTAAGGTAAGTATCCCTTATTTTGTTGTTTTATGCTGATCGGAAACAACCCCTTTAATATTTTTCCACAGATTGCTAATTTTCAGATTTTGTTGGCTGCATGCTTTATTGTGATACTTAGTTGACCTTTGCTTTATGCTGATTTCTCAAATGAGCCATTTTACTTGGAGAAAAGACTTGTAAATATTTCAATGAATATGGGCCTTTTATCACCAGGAAGAATGCTGAGCCTCCCTTGGTGTTTTATACAGACGTGCCGCTGGCTATTCCTTTCTATCAGAGAGATAACAGAACAATGCACAGCCACATTTCATAAATGAGACCTATTTTATATACGGTACTTCAAGACAATAGTGCTCCAAAGTTCTACAGTGAATTATTCACGCCTTATATAATAGTTATGCAATTATATTTAACATTACTTTTAAGTATGCCTCTGAATATGTCATTAACAGGCTAACAAAAGTCTGAGATTTATTTCAGGATGGTTTAACTTGAAATACAATTTGCATTACAGAAAATAGAATCTGGACAATAGAAAAGTGTCTATTTTTTCAAAGTCTATAGCAAGCTGTAGGGGGTTGTTATAGACCATTTCATAATAATCATTGCCCTGATTTTAAATTAAAGGGGATGTCTGGGCTAGATATTGATGACCTATCCTCAAGATAGGTCATCAATATCAGATTGTTCAGGGGCCTACACCCAGCACTCCCATCAATCAGATGTTTCAGGCAGCCGCCGGGAACTATACAGTGTTCGGCACTTAAAGCAGACAGCTCTATACACTGTGTAGTGGCCATACCGGGGTACTGCAGCTCATCTCCTATTCAATTAATTGGGAGCTGAGCTGCAGTACGCCGTTTCCAAAAACTACACAGTGCACAGAGCCTTCTGCTTCCTCTCATAAACTGTAGTATTCGGTGCCAAAGCCAGTTAAAACTGCTAAGTATCAGACCACCACTGGTCTGATATTAAAGGGGTATTCCCATCACAATGATCACTGTTAAATCTGTTAATGATTTGACAGTGATCATTTTTCTAAATACATTTTATTACCTAATTCCCACCCTTTTGAGAAAATAAGTCCCCTCTTACCTGATTGTTGTCTTCCGTCTCCCCTGGTTACGGCCACATCGCGCAGAAGCTTGAAGATTCTCTCCCGGCCGGGCCGCGCAATGTCCTGAACGCACACGCCGCCGCACAAGCACCATCATGACTTCTTCCTGGCCAGTATAGTACAGAGCCGCGAACGCGCATGCTGGCTCTGTACTATACAGGCCAGGAATAAGTCACCATGGCGCGGCGGCGTGCACGTTCAGTACATTGCGCGGCCCGGCAGAAGCTTGAAGATTTTCTCCCAATCTGTCACAAGGGTGTCAAGAGCCACGTCTGACTCTGTGATACCCGGGGTCAGGAAGTCGCAGCGGGTGGCTGCGCGCTCTATGTCTAAAGATCACGCTGTTTCTTAATGATAGTTTTCTGTGTTTGCCTTGCAATCCTTTTTGTCTCACTCAGGGATCCGTAGCTTCTTCTCCTCAGCTGTTTCTTGTCTGTCACTCCCAACCTCCTTATATTCTCCTCTCCCACTTCTCTGGTTGCCAGATATAGAGCTTCCTGCCTGGACTTCTACACTGATCCACTGGAGCTGTGAATCCTGGTTGTTGTTCCAGAGTGTTACCCTCCGGATCCCTGTTGGGCTTTTGTTGTCCACTGTTGTCGCCCACCTGGGATTATATGTTTTGTCTGTATTGTCTGTCCTCTCCTTGGTGTTTTCCTTTAGTGTTAGTGGTGCGGACTAGTGCTCCCATCGCCCTATTCACTACCTAGGGCTCATCTTAGGGAAAGCCAGGGTTTTAGGCACGTGATCGGCGTACGGGTGAGAAACCCAGTCTAGGGACGTCAGGGCAGTCAGGTGCCAGCCTCAAGGTGAGTTAGGGGTCACCACCTTTCCCTCTCCCTTGGACAGGGCCTTCCCTTTTCCCTCCCTTTGTGTCACGTATGTTATTGGCACGCCGGTCATGACATTATATCTGGCCATTATTTTTTGTAGGTATTTAGAATACAGAATGGATCCTATTGCTGCTTTGGCAAAACAACTTCAAGGCCTGTCTTTGGAGGTGGCAGGATTGAAGGCGTCGGTCCTCCAGCAACAGCAGCAATTGCAGCAGACCGCAAGCCCAGCGGTTGCTATGGGTAACCAGGTTGCTGCGGAACCCAAGGTTGTTCTTCCTGACAGATTTTCTGGGGGAAGGGACAAATTTGTGACGTTCCGTGAGGCCTGTAAGTTATATTTTAAGCTGCGCCCTTACTCCTCTGGTAATGAAGAACAGCGGGTGGGGATTGTTATTTCCCTGCTTCAGGGGGACCCTCTTTACCCACTGATTCCCAGTCTCTCCGGTCTGTGGATGCATTTTTTGGGGCCTTGGGTCTCATATATGATGACCCTGACCGAGTCGCCCTGGCTGAGTCGAAGTTACGGAGACTCCTACAGGGAGATCGGCCAGCAGAGGAATATTGCTCAGAGTTCCGTAGGTGGGCTACGGATACTCAGTGGAATGACCCGGCTCTCAGGAGTCAGTTCTGCTCTGGGTTATTCGAAAGGGTTAAGGATGTGCTTGCGCTGTATGAGACCCCCCTTTCCCTTGATACTGTCAGAATAGATAGACGTCTTAGGGAGAGATTGAAAATTCCTGAGCAATTGGTAACTCCTCCCAAGCAGCAGTTAGTCTGTACAGACCTAGAAGAGCCTATGCAGCTAGGAGGAACTACTCGTCAGGTCCGTCCTCCTGAGGTTCGCCGTAGGCGTGGGGCTTGTTTTTACTGTGGGGGGAGGGGTCATTTCATTAATGTCTGTCCTTCCTTTCTCAAAAACAAAAGACCGTCGGAACTACTAACCCCAGGCTGTGTGGAGGATGTCAGCCGGGGGGTATACGTTTCCTCCATACGAACATCTCAATTTGTGTTGCCAGCGGTTATTGTTTTTGGTGTTAAGACTGAGACTATTTCTTTCTTTCTAGACAGTGGAGCAGGGGTAAATTTGATAGATGCCCATTTTGCCCGCACTATGGGTTTGTCTCTCTGTACGCTACAGAGACCTATTCCCATATTCGCTATTGATTCTGCTCCTCTGTCTCAGCGAAACCTCACTCACATTGTCCATAACTTACACCTTCGGGTAGGGGACCACCATAATGAGTGTCTTTCATGTTACGTTCTGGAGGGCCTTCCCTATTCTGTGGTATTGGGTCTTCCCTGGTTGGTAGCGCACAATCCAGTGGTAGATTGGTAGGCCAGGGAGATATTGGAGTGGAGTGAGCATTGCAGAGAAAATTGCTTAAATAGCAATTGCTTAGTCACCTCCATAGCTACCCTACCTACATTTGTTTCGGACTTTGAGGACGTTTTTTCTGAAAAGGGTTGTCAGAAGTTACCACCTCACCGTCCTTATGATTGCCCGGTTAACCTGATTCCCGGTGCAAAATTACCCAAGGCCAGGTTTTATAATCTTTCAGGTCCCGAGAGACAAGCCATGAAAGATTATATCTCCGAGAGTCTGGCTAAGGGACACATCAGACCCTCTTCTTCACCCGTGGCTGCAGGGTTTTTCTTTGTTAAAAAGAAAGATGGGGGCCTGCGTCCTTGCCTAGATTTCCGCGAACTAAACCGGATAACCATCCGAGACCCATACCCTCTTCCTCTCATTCCTGACCTGTTTAATCAGATTGCGGGTGCTAGGTGGTTCTCCAAACTTGATCTTAGGGGGGCCTACAATCTGATTCGTATCAAGGAAGGGGATGAGTGGAAGACTTCTTTTAACACCCCTGAGGGGCATTATGAAAATCTAGTCATGCCTTTCGGTCTGACCAATGCTCCTGCTGTCTTCCAACATTTCGTTAATTATATTTTTAGTCATCTTATCGGCAGGTTTGTGGTGATATACCTAGATGATATCTTAATTTATTCGGCTGATCTGAAAACACATGAAGTACATGTCAGACAGGTACTGCAGGTCCTACGGACGAATAAATGATATGCGAAAATTGAAAAGTGTGTCTTTGCCGTTCAGGAAATACAGTTCCTGGGATATCTATTATCTGCTTCAGGTTTCCGTATGGATCCTAGGAAGGTCCAGGCAATTTTAGATTGGGATCTTCCTGAGAACCTTAAAGCACTGCAACGGTTCTTGGGGTTCCCAAATTTCTATAGGAAGTTCATTAAAAATTATTCGGTGATTGTCAAATCCCTTACTGACATGACTAGGAAGGGGACTGATTTTTCTAAATGGTATGACGCCGCTAAAATTACATTTTCCTCCCTAAAAGAGAGGTTTACCTCGGCACCTGTTCTAATTCAACCTGATGTCTCCCAGCCTTTTATTGTTGAAGTAGATGCGTCAGAGGTGGGAGTGGGGGCTGTATTGTTTCAGGGTCCGTCTCCTAGCAAATGGCGTCCTTGCGCTTTCTTTTCCAAAAAATTATCTGCAGCTGAGAAGAACTATGATATTGGAAATAGGGAACTATTAGCTATTAAACTAGCGTTTGAAGAATGGCGTCACTTCTTAGAGGGGGCAATCCACCCCGTCATGGTAATTACGGACCACAAAAACCTTCTGTACTTCGAATCGGTAAGGATCTCACCCCTAGACAAGCTAGATGGTCGCTATTCTTTACCAGATTTAACTTTTTCATCACCTATCGTCCTGGATCATAAAATACCAAGGCAGACGCATTATCTCGTAGTTTCCCTGGAGGGGGTAATGTTAGTGATCCGGTACCCATTTTACAAAGAGGAGTGGTTGTCTCTGCTGTACACTCTGTTCTGGAGGGGAAGGTGTTAGAGGCCCAGGGGGACGCCCCGGCCTCTTGCCCCTCAGAGAAATTGTTTGTACCGTTAAACCTGCGTCTTGAATTATTAAAGGAGCATCATAATTCGGCACTTGCTGGGCACCCAGGTAGTAAAGCAACCTTGGAGCTATTGTCTCGTCGTTTTTGGTGGCCAAGGTTGCGTCAGGATGTAATGGATTTTGTGTCTACCTGTTCTACTTGTGCACATGCGAAAGTCTCTCATACACGTCCAGCAGGGTCTTTATTGCCACTTGTCATTCCCAATAGGCCTTGGACACATCTATCAATGGATTTCATCACTGACTTACCTTTGTCTGCGGGTAAAACAGTTATCTTGGTAGTAGTAGACAGGTTTAGCAAAATGGTACACTTTATTGCATTACCCGCACTACCTAATGCTAAGACTCTTGCTCAGGTGTTTATCAGTGAAATCGTGAAGCTTCACGGGGTCCCTTCCGATGTGGTTTCGGATCGGGGAACCCAGTTTGTTTCAAAGTTTTGGAAAGCTTTTTGTTCCCGTTTGGGGGTACACTTGTCCTTTTCCTCGGCTTTCCACCCTCAGTCAAATGGATAGACTGAGCGTACCAACCAAAACCTTGAGACATATCTAAGGTGTTTTGTGTCTGAAAACCAAGAGGTGTGGTCATCATATTTACCGTTAGCTGAGTTTGCTATAAATAATCACCGTCAGGAATCCACTGGCAAGTCACCATTTCTATATATATGGGTTTTCATCCCCAATTTTGTACTTTTAAAGAAGGGGGGTCATCAGGGGTTCCCGAAGAGGAGCGGTTTTCGTCATCTCTTTCATCTGTATGGCAGAAGGTGCAAGCTAACTTGAGAAATATGGGAGGTAAATACAAATGCATGGCTGATAAGAGACGGTGGCCAGGTCCGGACCTAGGAGTGAATGACTATGTGTGGTTATCTACTAGGAATATTAAGTTAAAGGTTCCCTCTTGGAAACTGGGTCCTAGGTTCATTGGTCCTTACAAAATAGTAGCCATCAGTAACCCGGTGGCTTTTCGCCTGGAGCTACCTCAGACTTTTAAAATCCATAACGTCTTCCATAAGTCGTTACTCAAAAAATATGTTCCACCTCTAGAACCATCACCGCTGCCACCTCCTCCTGTTATTGTTAATGGTAATCTGGAATTTCAAATATCCAAAATTGTTGATTCTCGTCTGGTCCGCCGCTCTCTTCAATATCTGGTGCATTGGAGGGGTTACGGTCCCAAGGAAAGAATGTGGGTTCCAGCGTCAGAGGTAAACGACAACAGGTTAGTTCAGGCTTTCCATGCCTCTCATCCTGAGAGACCTGGTCCTGAGTGTCCGGAGGCCCCTCGTAGAAAGGGGGGTACTGTCACGAGGGTGTCAAGAGCCACGTCTGACTCCGTTATACCCGGGGTCAGGAAGTCGCAGCAGGTGGCTGCGCGCTCTATGTCTAAAGATCACGCTGTTTCTTAATGATAGTTTTCTGTGTTTGCCTTGCAATCCTTTTTGTCTCACTCAGGGATCCGTAGCTTCTTCTCCTCAGCTGTTTCTTGTCTGTCACTCCCAACCTCCTTATATTCTCCTCTCCCACTTCTCTGGTTGCCAGATATAGAGCTTCCTGCCTGGACTTCTATACTGACCCACTGGAGCTGTGATCCCTGGTTGTTGTTCCAGAGTGTTACCCTCCGGATCCCTGTTGGGCTTTTGTTGTCCACTGTTGTCGCCCACCTGGGATTATATGTTTTGTCTGTATTGTCTGTCCTCTCCTTGGTGTTTTCCTTTAGTGTTAGTGGTGCGGACTAGTGCTCCCACCGCCCTATTCACTACCTAGGGCTCATCTTAGGGAAAGCCAGGGTTTTAGGCACGTGACCGGCGTACGGGTGAGGAACCCGTCTAGGGACGTCAGGTGCCAGCCTCAAGGTGAGTTAGGGGTCGCCACCTTTCCCTCTCCCTTGGACAGGGCCTTCCCTTTTTCCTCCCTTTGGGTCACGTATGTGATTGGCACGCCGGTCATGACACAATCAAGCCCAGCCGAATCCAGGAAGTGAACGTTGCGCTGGACGAAGGTAAGTATGAAAACTGAAGATGGGAATAGACCTATCTTGAGGGTAGGGCATAAATGTCTTTATCCTGAAAACCCACTACAAGCTGTGAAGTTTGATTTGCCAATATCTCTTTAAAAATATATAAAATATCACCCTTTAGCTGTTGAGATTAACAGGTTTAATGCCAACCTGGACAAGGTCCTAATGGGTAAAACACTCTATAACAAAGGAGTTCGGCTGACCATAACAGTAATGTCTGGTATTCGTGAATGATATTGTTCTTAGATCTTATTGAAATGTCACAGTGATTCTTAATAAATATAATGACTACATGAACGATGTCATTGTAGTTAGTGACATCATTGAGAAAACATAATTTTCCTCTTCAAAACAGCAATTGATGAGATAAGATCATCCTTTATTACATCACCACTGTCATACATGTACAACATTATGCGTTAAGGGGTTAAAACTATACTTAAAGGCTATGCAAACCTTGGGGGGCAATTTTCTTATGATTGCATTTTACTCATTTTGGGCTTAAAATAATTTTTCAGTTGGTCTTTATTAAAAAAAATATTCAGCAGCTTTGTTAGAAAGGTTCAACTTCTGCCTAGCTGTGAGAATCGTACAGTCTCTTAAACTTTGTGCTGGTCAACTAATAAAACTTATCTCTAAATGACTAATAGCTAAAAAAACACTGAAGAACCACATTATTATCAGTACGATAAGGATTGAGCTATAAAGTTTATATGGTCAGAGATCAGAGAGCCATCAGCTGAGCTGCCTGGCGGAACACAATAGAAGCACAGAGCATGCTATTAGACAATCTCAAAGCTGTACAGAGAAAGGGGCTCAAAATGACCATTTGGAAAAATTATTTAAGCTCAAAATAAGTATAATGCGATGATAAAAAAAAAAAAAATTGCCCCCAAAGGTGTTTGTAGCCTTTAACCTAGAAATTAGGGTGTGAAAAGGTGAAGTTTTTTTTTTTTTTTATTGAGGAGGATTATGTATGTTTCTGAAATAAACAGTGTTATAGAAATCTTATAGGTGTCAAATCGTTCCTGATCGCTTCCATTTTCATGTGGATATGGTTGTATGAGGGTTGAGGCTTTTCTAAGGGGGCTGGGCTTTGTGTTTTTGGTCTCCTATTATAGTCGGTTGGGGGGGGACTTCTGGCTTGTTGCCTTACAGCCAGAGACAGGTCTTATCTGAAGTTTCCTTTTCTCACAGATTTCATTGTAATATTATACAGACTAGAGAGGAATAAATAATGGGAAAAATGCTTCCATTTAGGTCTCTTTTAATGAACTTCCCTCTATGGCACTTACAGCTAACATTGTAAAACCTTTGTTTTCTACCCTATGTTGATCTATTAACTTTTACTCAATATCTTAGGCGCAAATAGGGCCAAAGTCAAGTACAATGGTGACTTAAAAATAAGCAGCTCTGTAAATAGCCTTGAATAAAGAACAAACCATTGTGTTTATTTAGCTTTTATGCAAAACTGGCTTCATGATGATTTTACTGCTTGAACGTTCAACCCATTAGACATTTGGTTCAGGCTCTTGAATATATGTATTTGCTGTTACAGAAAGGTTTTGAAAGAAATCGCTGTTGGGGAGTTGAACCCAAATGAGACTGTTCAAGCTAACTTGGAAGCCCAGCTGCTGTCAAAGCTGGATCACCCCGCCATTGTGAAGTTTCACTCAAGCTTCCTAGAGAATGCTAGCTTCTGCATCATCACCGAGTACTGTGAGGTAAGTCATCCTGGCATAAACCTCACAATGTAAAGTATAGGTTTATTTTTACAAGATTTCAAATTTGCCAGTTGTTCCTTAGCAGCAGCTTAACAACTAACACTTAAACTAAATGGATATTTGCTTAAAATCTATGAATAGTAACAAAGGGGTTCTGAACTTTCTGTACATCCCTTTCCTTCTGAAAATCACAGGTGGTCCAAGATGTAACCAGTGTTCTCACATGTATCTATGGCGGATCATTTTGTATGGATTTCCTTTTTGCATTCTGATAATGTGACAAATTGAAGTATTTTGATAAGGATTTGAAGGCCAACTCCTTTGAAAAAGTGTCCACACCCAATAAAAAGTAGAATGGGCATGACAGTGGCAGGACACACATTGAATAAAAGGGACCAAGGCTTGGCTTGTGAGCTAAGGAGACCAGGAGATCAATGTTGCATGGGATATCAAGTCTGACATAACCATAAGGGGGTTGTTCCATCTGGCATATTTATGGCATTTCAAAAGGTTATGCCGTAAATGTCTAATATATGCAGGTCCCAACTTTGGGAACCACTCCTACCTCAAGAAGAGGACTCATCTGTGAATGGAGAGCATGCCGCGCAACTGCATTCCCAGATCATCAATGAACGACAGTTCCATAAAGAGATAGGGTGAATAAATACAATGGTCAGTAGCAAGATAGCATACAGACCACAGTTAGCAGCAAACATGGGTGGACTGGCCATAGAAGCTACAGGGAAACTTCCCACCTGAACCCTCCTCACGGCCGCCAGCCAGAGAAGTAATGTCATGTTCAAGAAACCAATTTGAAATGATTCGAGCTTTGTGACATGGTGCATTATCCTGCTGGAAGTAGCCATCAAAGGATGGGTACATGGTGGTCATGAAGGGATGGACATGGTCAGAAACAATGCTCAGGTAGCCCGTGGCATTTAAACGATGGCCAATTTGCACTAAGGGGCCTAAAGTGTGCCCAGAAAACATCCCCCACACCATTAAACCACCACCACCAGCCTGCACGGTGGTAACAAGGCATGATGGATACATGTTCTCATTCTGTTTACGCCAAATTCGGACTCTACCATTTGAATTTTGGTGAGCTTGTGCAAATTCTAGCTTTCTTTTCCTATTTGTAGTGGAGATGAGTGGTACCCGGTGGGGTCTTCTGCTGTTGTAGCCCATCCGCCTCAAGGTTGTGCATGTTGTGGCTTCATAAATGCTTTGCTGCATACCTCGGTTGTAACGAGTGTTTTTTTCAGTCAACGTTGCTCTTCTATCAGCTTGAATCAGTCGGACCATTTTCCTCTTACCTCTAGCATCAACAAGGCATTTTCGCCCACAGGACTGACGCATACTGGATGTTTTTCCCTTTTCACACCATTCTTTGTAAACCCTAGAAATGGTAGTGCGTGAAAATCCCAGTAACTGAGAAGATTGTGAAATACTCAGACCGGCCCGTCTGGCACCAACAACCATGCCATGCTCAAAATTGCTTAAATCACCTTTCTTTTCCATTCTGACATTCAGTTTGGAGTTCAGGAGATTGTCTTGACCAGGACCACAACCCTAAATGCATTAAAGCAACTGCCATGTGATTGGTTGACTAGATAATCGCATTAATGAGAAATAGAACAGGTGTTCCTAATAATTCTTTAGGTGAGTGTATGTATCACTGCCAGAAGGGACGCTAAAAGCAAACTAATAAACTTTATTGATAAATCATTATTAAAAGTGGAGTAACACTAATTGTAGGCATTTTCAGATGGTTACCTCCTCAAAACAACAGTTGCACCTTGGAGCCGTGGTGCCACCTGAGTGTCTCTGCAAAGAAACAACCGTGAGAGATTTCCCAGACGGAGGTAAATATACACCTACAGAAAGCTCCTTGAGGTGCCATTGTTGGTGTCTCTGGCACTGGTGTGAGGAGGTGGTCTAAGTTGAACAAAACGATAGGCAGAAGACAGGGGTATTGGTGGGTATTTATTTTAGGAATATAGACAGAGTATACAGGAGGCTCAGAGTATGTGTCCTAACTCTGTTCCCCGGCAACCCCATGTAGTCTATAATTCCTAGTCCCTGCCTAGTAAATAGACGACCACAATATAGATGATCCTGTGCGCACTCAACGCATTTTGACTACCGTCTCATCAGGAGCAGGTACAGTGTAGCTGTAGCAATATTCAGACATTTGCGGGACATCACTGGAACCGGAAAAATAAGACCCTTCATCCAGCTGAGTGACTCGCAGGGAGTGTTTTATGTAGCCATGCTATTTACTACACTAGTTTGTGCCTTCTGAATTGTGTCTTATGTAAGCCGTAGCTGATTAGCGCTTCTTGCCTCCTTGTTTCAGTAGCACTTTGCTTTTAACAATGCCGGAGTAAAACACATGTTTTATAGAAGGTTTACTGACATGAAAGAACATTGATATTTAGTGCTGTGTGATAATGAGGAATTTTCTGGCGATATCTACAGTAAACCATCTGCATTATATCCATATGTAACACTCATTTCCTGCTGTCAGGCTGAGTGATCTGTGATTAGGGCTCATACACATGCACGCAGCCTATTTGGCAGTATATTGTCCCTTGGACACTCTGTGTGCTGCTCTATGATATTTCCCCATAATGAAGCATGTGATGGAGTATGGCAACATTTCAACTTCTCCTTGATTCTCACAGACATTTAAAGTTTTCAAGCAAATCATTACTTACCTCACCGATTCCCTGACGATTACGTGAGTAATAATTTTTGTAACCCGTTCTCAGTGGTTAGCACTGGTGCCTTGCAGCGCTGGGGTCCTGGGTTTGAATCCAACCAAGGAGAACACCTGCATGGAGTTTGTATGTTTTCCCCGTATTTGCGTGGGTTTCCTCTGGGTACTCCGGTTTCCTCCCACACTCCAAAGACATACTGATAGGGACCTTAGATTGTGAGCCCCATTGGGGACAGGTGGATGCTAATGTCTGTAAAGAGCACTAAGTGCATAAAATAAATAAAGACACAGAGCTACAGTATGGGCTCATAGTATGGATCCATACAACTCTATAATACACCCATGGTGTCATGGTGTAACAGAAGCCAAGATGAGTATATGTCACGACTGTAAGTGAGCAACACACAGTGAATAGCAACTGACCGACCCCAAACTAGGGAGGATAAAGGGTGACCCCTGTCAGACCCTAAAAGCTCTCCCTAAGCTGCTATGCACATGTCCGGATCCATATGGTGGATCGAGACATGCCCGCGTACCTTAGGCTGATGACCACTGAAACCCCTACAATAGTGGAAGGGGCACGGCCACCGGTGCCCTGCTCAGTATATGGACGGAACCGGGGTCGCCTCGGATCCAGTCAGCAAAGAAACAGAAACACACAATGTCTGAACACTTAACTGAATGAGGTGCGGCTGCAGTGAAAACAGATCCAAAGTCAGCAGACAATATCCGAAGTACTTGCTTCAGCAGAACACAGATCCAGTGAAAAGATAACACACAGGTGAAGATACTCAAACGAGAGATACAGCTCAAATGAAAAGTATAATCCGCACCTCTACAAAGGAGGAGGGGTGATTTAAAGGCAGCGAAATCAAACACAGGAGAGACAGCTGGGAGGAAGGAAACAGAAAGTAAAGACCTCATCACAGGGGCGGAGAAACAGGGCAGAGGGAACTCCTCCAAGCTCTAGTAGTGACATCATCACAGGGGTGGAGAAACAGAGCTGTGAAAACGTCTCAAAGCTCTGGTAGTGACAGTATAATTGAGGGCTCATGCACACGAACGTATTTTTTGTCTGAGTCCGTTCTGATTTTTTTTGAGGATCCGTGTTTTGTGGCCTGCAAAATACATTCAGTCATGCGCGTGAGCCCTGAGGGAGGAGGGAGAAGAATGGTCAATATGCCATGGGGACTAACACACTTGGAACCCCTTTTCCTTTAAAAACACTGTTATCCCATGCTTATGCTTATTAACCGCTCACCATGGGTCTATAATGACTGGATAGACTGAATGCAGCAGTCCAAAAGGTGTCATTTTGTTCTGGATGCAAAAGCACAAAAGTCGTGAAAGGGTTACATTTTTTCTGTACAACCAAGAAAGAGGTCATCATTGTCATTTTGGTGTCGCGCACATTTTGTGATGACAGCAGCGGTTTTTAAGGACAGTGTACCTGTGCTCGTTATAATGCGTGCTCCCTGGGGGCTATTAACCATTCTGCTTCATGCAGTTCCCATAGCTGTGCAGATCTGCAGGCTCCTTTGGCGACCATTTACAGCTTCTCCCCGAGACGTTGCATGTAAGTGTATTAATAGCTTTGGTAATAAAAGGCTGCCATGTAATATTGTTCTCTTTCTAAATGAATGTGTTAATTTTGAATATGTCAAACTTGTAAATAGTCCTAGCCCCATAGTGGGTAATTATTCCATAATACATGGCCCCGAACAAGCTTTATCATGCAAATCATGCAAACACACAGAGAAAGTGGAACATAGTGGGGGTGTGAGGAAATGGATTTATACATTGACTAAGGATGTGGGATTTTTATTATATAATAATGTGATAGTATAGTGGTATATATGGTATATATATTGTGAGACAGTGACAGGTCTCACGCAGGTTGGAGGCAAGGAAGGGGTGGATAGTGCGGTCCACACCCCTATTTCACCACAGGCGAGACAAGCTGGATGCAATCAGCCTGGCATAAAGCACCTCCCAGGGTGTCAGAAGGGGGGAAGTGTGTTACCTGTAGACAGAGGCCCGGAGGCTCTGTCTGTGTGGTCTCAGCTGGGCAAGGCTGAGGAACCACAAGGCTGGGAGATAGCCTGGAGGTGGGGGACAAAGCGACGCCTGGGAGGGTCGCAGAGCTATAGTCAGGCGGACTATTGGGCCCCAATCCCCCACAAGAGACATTGGTCTGGTGGACAGATTCCCGGAGGCTCTGTCTGGGTGGTCTTAGCTGGGCAAGGTTGAGGGACCACGAGCTGGGAGATAGCCTGGAGTTGGGGGATGCAGCGACGCCTGGGAGGGTCGCAGGGCCAAAGTCAGGCAGACTACTGAGCCCCAATCCCCCCACAAGAAACTGTGAACTAGAGACAGTGGGCGTACTGTGCTCTGTACAGCCAGGAGGCTGTGGGACATTGGCTGACAAAGCCGTACGAGTTCACAGGGTGTGAACTGTAACTTAGGTGAGTCAGGAAACTCTGTGTTAGTTAGAGCCTAGCTGGGCAAGTGTTTATTATTTTGTCATTTTGTTGTTGCTGGTGTTGCACAATAAATGCACTGTTTGGACATTATATCCGTGTCTGGTAAAGTAACCTGTGAGAATGACCCGCGGAGAAGAGCTAACCCCCCACAATATAAATATATATATATATATATATATATATATATACACACACACACAATATAATAAATTGGTCACATATAGCATTAAAACTGCTGGCAGGTGAAGAGAATAGCATTGATAATTTTATTACAATGGCACTTGTAATTAGTGTTGAGCGCGAATATTCGAAAAGCGAATTTTATTAGCGCACAGGCGAATATCGGCACTTGTCCCAGAACAGAGGCAAAGGGCTTTGCATTCATACTGTATGAATGCAAAGCCCTTTGCCTCTGTTCTGGGACAAGTGCCGATATTCGCCTGTGCGCTAATAAAATCGCCTTACAAAGATTTGCGCCTCAATCACTTTCTAGGCAATGTGAGTAAGATCTGAGCTTTTGGACTTTTGGGAATCAATCGAGATACAGTGGGGGGTGATGACAGTAGTTGACAGAGTACAGATCAATGTAATCTGTAAGGTAGAAACTAAAATAAAAAATACGAATATTCGTAAATCGAATTTTACGAAGTTCGAAATATTCGCGAATATGGTGCTATACTATATGAATGCACATGCACAGGCCTTTGCCTCTGTTCTGGGGACAAGTGTAGATATTCGCATGTGCGCTAATAAAATCGCCTTACGAAGATTCGCAACTCAATTCACTAATGTATGAATGCAAAGCCCTTTGCCTCTGTTCTGGGACAAGTGCCGATATTCGCATTTGCGCTAATAAAATCGCCTTACGAAGATTCGCGCCTCAATCACTTTCTAGGCAATGTGAGTAAGATCTGAGCTTTTGGACTTTTGGGAATCAATCGAGATACAGTGGGGGGTGATGACAGTAGTTGACAGAGTACAGATCAATGTAATCTGTAAGGTGGAAACTAAAATAAAAAATACGAATATTCGTAAATCGAATTTTACGAAGTTCGAAGTATTCGCGAATATGGTGCTATACTATATGAATGCACAGGCCTTTGCCTCTCTGTTCTGGGGACAAGTGTAGATATTCGCCTGTGCGCTAATAAAATCGCCTTACAAAGATTCGCGCCTCAATCACTTTCTAGGCAATGTGAGTAAGATCTGAGCTTTTGGACTTTTGGGAATCAATCGAGATACAGTGGGGGGTGATGACAGTAGTTGACAGAGTACAGATCAATGTAATCTGTAAGGTGGAAACTAAAATAAAAAATACGAATATTCGTAAATCGAATTTTACGAAGTTCGAAATATTCGCGAATATGGTGCTATACTATAAGAATGCACATGCACAGGCCTTTGCCTCTGTTCTGGGGACAAGTGTAGATATTCGCATGTGCGCTAATAAAATCGCCTTACGAAGATTCGCAACTCAATTCACTAATGTATGAATGCAAAGCCCTTTGCCTCTGTTCTGGGACAAGTGCCGATATTTGCCTGTGCTCTAATAAAATCGCCTTACAAAGATTCGCGCCTCAATCACTTTCTAGGCAATGTGAGTAAGATCTGAGCTTTTGGACTTTTGGGAATCAATCGAGATACAGTGGGGGGTGATGACAGTAGTTGACAGAGTACAAATCAATGTAATCTGTAAGGTGGAAACTAAAATAAAAAATACGAATATTCGTAAATCGAATTTTACGAAGTTCGAAGTATTCGCGAATATGGTGCTATACTATATGAATGCACATGCACAGGCCTTTGCCTCTCTGTTCTGGGGACAAGTGTAGATATTCGCATGTGCGCTAATAAAATCGCCTTACGAAGATTCGCAACTCAATTCAATCACTAATGTATGATTCATACATTAGTGATTGAATTGAGTTGCGAATCTTCGTAAGGCGATTTTATTAGCGCACATGCGAATATCTACACTTGTCCCCAGAACAGAGAGGCAAAGGCCTGTGCATGTATATAGTATAGCACCATATTCGCGAATACTTCGAACTTCGTAAAATTCGATTTACGAATATTCGTATTTTTTACTTTAGTTTCCACCTTACAGATTACATTGATCTGTACTCTGTCAACTACAGTCATCACCCCCCACTGTATCTCGATTGATTCACAAAAGTCCAAAAGCTCAGATCTTACTCACATTGCCTAGAAAGTGATTGAGGCGCGAATCTTTGTAAGGCGATTTTATTAGCGCACAGGCGAATATCAGCACTTGTCCCAGAACAGAGGCAAAGGGCTTTGCATTCTTACATTAGTGATTGAATTGAGTTGCGAATCTTCGTAAGGCGATTTCATTAGCGCACATGCGAATTTTGCATCTCATAATATGTATTATGCGATGCGAAAATTCGAATTATCGCATATGCAAAATAATAACGAATTCGAATATTCGCGAATATTTTACGAATATTCTTTCGAATATTCGCGAAATTTCGCGAATTCGAATATGGGACATGCCGCTCAACACTACTTGTAATGTGCCGCAGGACTCGTATACGGATTACCTGTACTTGACGCTCTTCACCTGTACTTATGTTCCACAACTGTACTAGCTGGACTGCACCTGTCCTGTACCTGTGCTTTCTGATCTGCAACTGTACTAGCTGGGCTGTACCTATACTTGTTGAACTGCACCTGTACTTAATGGACAACACCTGTACTTGTCGGCCTGCACCTGTACTTGCTGGCCTGCATCTCTACTTGCCATTGTTTCAAATGGCAAGTACAGGGTCAGTGTGGCAAGTACAGATGTAGGCAAGTAAACCACATGCAGGTCTCACAGCTAGACCACACATCGTATGGGTATCTTAAAGGAGTAGGATGAATTAGGCAACCAGTGAATAGTCAATTCTTAAAATCAGTGTGTGAAAAGCAGGACAATTGGCAATCGTAGGCATCTGAGCAAGTATAGCAAGGGCCAAATCGTGACAGATATCTGGGTGAGAGCATCTCCAAAATAGCAGGTATTGTGGGGTGGACCCATTATGTATAGCTACCAACTTTTGAAAAGTTAAAAGAGGGACAGTATGTGCGGCCAAGACTCTAACTCAGCCCAAAACATAACCATACGCACTCAGTCCACTTAATGCCCCCACATAATAATTATTCCCCCTTTGTGCCACTACACTGTAGTTATTCCTACACTGTGCACACTTCACAGTAGTTATGCCCAGATGTGCCCCCTTCACAGTAGTTATGCCCAGATGTGTCCCAATCATAATGGTTATGCCCAGATATGTGCCCTTCACAGTATTTATGCCCGGATGAGCCCCCTTCACAGTAGTTGTGTAATGACCGGTGTCACGCACAGGGAGGAAAACAGGGAAAGCCCTGCCTAAGGGAGAGGGAACGGTGGTGACCCCTAACTCACCTTGCGGCTGGCACCTGACTGCCCTGACGTCCCTAGACGGGTTCCTCACCCGTGCTGCGATCACGTGCCTAAACCCTGGCTTTCCCTGAAATGAGCCCTAGATAGTGAACGGGCCGGTGGGATCGCTAGTCCTCACCACTGCACTAAGAGGGAAACACCAGGGAGAGGACAGACAAACACAGACAAACACAAACACCCAGGTGGACGACAACAACTGTCCACAAAGGTCCAACAGGGATCCGGAGGGTAGCGTTCTGAATCAACAGTCAGAGAACGCAGCAACACAGCTCCAGTGGGTCAGGATAGATGTCCAGGCAGGAAGCTCTATCTCTGGCAACCAGAGAAGTGTGAGAGAGGAATATAAGGAGGTTTCGGAGTGCTGGACAAGGAACAGCTGAGGAGAAGGAGCTACGGATCCCTGAGTGAGCCAAAAGGGTTTGCAAAGCAAACCCAGAAAGCTACCATAAGGAAAACAGCCCTATCTTAAATAGAGCGTGCAGCCAACCGCTGCGACTTCCTGACCCCGGGTATAACGGAGTCAGGCGTGGTTCTCGATACCCTCGTGACAAGTTGTGGGCAGATATGTTCCCCTTTTACAGTAGTTATGCCCAAATGTGCCCCATTCACAATAGTTATGCCCACATTGTGTGCTATCACAATAGTGATGCCCAGATGTGCCCCTTCATAGTAGTTATGCCCACATGTGCACCCTTTACAATAGTTATGCCCACATGTGCCCCCTTCACAATAGTTTTTCCCAGATATGTGATGTTCATGGTTCCTCTGATGGTCTCCCCAGCAGGTTGCCATCACATATCCCTCTGCTAGGCTGTACAGGAGGAACAGAGGCTGCCGCCCGGCCTGCGCTCCT
Source organism: Bufo gargarizans (assembly GCF_014858855.1). Taxonomy (NCBI): domain Eukaryota; kingdom Metazoa; phylum Chordata; class Amphibia; order Anura; family Bufonidae; genus Bufo; species Bufo gargarizans. The sequence goes on along the minus strand of NC_058084.1, from coordinate 202,751,492 downwards.
CCTCCTACACAGACCAGCAGTGTGGAGCACCAGCAGCTGAGGTAAATGGTGAAGTGGGGCGTGGATGGCTCCTTGCTTCACCATTACAATACACTGTCTCTGTGTCCTATGGACAGCCGAAAGCGGGACATACCTCAGCCGTTGTGGGACTGCAGGACAGCCACCGAAATCTAGGACTGTCCCGCCGGATCAGGGATGGTTGGGAGGTATGATTATACAGTGGTTAGTACTTGGAGCGTAGACCCTAGCCATTCGGATCTAATCCCTACTGTAGTGCTGAAAAAGTTAAAGCTGTCTATATTCGATAGGCGATAAAAAAAATAATGGCTGCACACACAAATAAGTAGTAAAGCTGAGAAATGGGGATCATTCTAAATTCAAGTGGAATTATACCTATTATAAATGATTCAATGGAAGCTCTTAGCACACATTTTCAAACTTGTGTCGGGCCCATCTACCAAGCGTCAAGGTGGCTTCCGCAGACGGGTCCCTATCACTAATATGCTGCCTCTCTTGAACTTATCCAAGTCCACATTTTCTGTGCAGTGTAGGAACCAGCTACATTTGTACTTTGCTCAAAAGCCCCAGGCTGATAGGCGTTTGCTCAGTCTAAAAGAGGTGCTACCCTCAATAAATACTACAAGAAATGTGGACTTGGATAAGTCCAAGAGAGGCGGTATATTAGTGACAGTGACCCGTCTGCGGAAGCCACCTTGACGCTTGGTAGATGGGCCCGACACAAGTTTGATAAAAATGTGCTCTAAGAGCTTCCACTGATCCATTCATAGTAGGTATAATACCACTTGAATTTAGAATGATCCCCATTTCTCAGCTTTACTGCTTATATGTGTGTGCAGCCATTATTTTTTTATCAACTATGTTTGCTTTATGGATATGCACTTATGACTATGAATAAGAATGTGCCAGTGTAAATTTTCTTGTAGTATATTCGATAGGCGTCAGAACACACAGTGCATTGCGGTTTGCTCATATGGGGCAGTGTAGCTACAGAGCAGTCAAAGTGCCCGTGCACTGCACAAATTGTTCAGGATGGAATTGTTTGAAGAACGTGACAAAGAGTTCAAGTATTGACTTGGCCTCCTAATTCCCCAGAGCCTATTCTCAGCATCCGCGGGATGTGCTGGAGAGTCCTATACATGGAGGCCCCCTCTCCACTTAGGGGGTCCTACACAATATCAGGAGGGTGCTTTTGATGGTATGGCTGATTATGACTGCATCCAAATCTTACATTAGTCTATTATGAAGTAATATAAAGAAGAGCTAACCATAACTGCATCACTTACGTCAATAAGGGTCTGTAAATACTGTTCTATATATTATAGCAGCTGGCATGAAGGATTAAGAACATCTCTCTAGACCTTCGACTTACGTGCTCAAGGGGCACATGGTCAAGCTGTTCTGTAACAAGGTTCTCTCCCAAGGTGAATACAGAGCCGTTTCTTTCTATTAATGGCTAAACAGCAATGGCATTACAAAGAAAATGCAGCATTTTATTTTCAAAAGGAATTTCTGGTATATGACGGCAGAGAGTAGATTTTTATAGAAAAATGTAAAGAAAATGTTGTGCCGGTTCCATATGGAGTCAATTTGAATACTGTAGTTTTTCTTAAAGGGGTTGTCCGGTTTAATGATATTGATGAGCTATCCTCAGGGTAGGTCATCAGTATCAGACCGGTTTGGGTACAGCTCCGAGCACCCCGCCAGTCACGCCATCTACTTTGTAGCAGGTAGAGCATTGTAATTATAGCTGTTTGTCCCACTCACTTTCCGGGAGTCACCCCCAACCAATCTGATATTGATGACCTATCCATCGTTATCATAAAACCGGACAACTCCTTTAATACACAACTCAATAGCCATGGCTGGTATCAGTGTTCTCCAGTTATTGGTCAGATGGGACACGGATACCAGCCATGTGCATTCTGCATTTTGGAGAACAGAACATCCTGCCATCTTTAGAACAGTTCTATCCTTATAGGACATGCAAACCAAAAACACAGTCGTGTCCACGAGCCCAAATGTGATTATCGACACCCGGTAGGTGTCTGCAACCAGTTGGGTGGAATGTCCCTGTAATGTCTCACACTGGCAGCACCAATTGGATAGTGTCAGCGACACCCCTTCCCCCAACCGGTTACACCCAATTGGACCTGCTGTTGATTTATTCTTTAACTTCTAAAGGATTCTTATTACACGAGATACTAAAATGGACATGTCAGGAGAGGTGACAGGTCCTTTTTAAAGGGGTTGTTTCTTGTTACATTTAAAACTGCTTAAATGGAGAGGATTTAATAAAATAATAAAATAAATATTACTCCCATCACCTGGTCCTGTGCTACAGTGATGACATTGTGACTACCCGCATGTGACTGCTGCAGCCAGTCATCAGACAGGGGCGACAATTACCACCGTACACCTAAAGAATGACATTCGTCAAAGGAATTTGTCAGAGATACAGTTTATGTTTGGAAATCCTTCCATGGGATATTGTACGCAGTGTGAAAGCAGCTTTAGGCCTCATGCACGCGATTGTGTCCATTTTGCAGTCCGCAAAACTGCAAAACACGGATACCGGGAGCGTGCTTCCACATTTTGCAGAATAGATCGTCCAGCCCTCAATAGAGCAGTCCTATTCTCGTCCGCGATACGGACAAGAATAGTACATGGTTCTATTTTTATTTTTTTTCGGAGCCGCGGAACGGACATGCGAATGCGGACAGCACACGGAGTGCTGTCCTCATCTCTTTTGCGGCCCCATTGAATGAATGGGTCCACTTCTGACCCGCAGAAAATGCTGCTCAGATGTGGACCCAAACCATGGTCGTGTGCATGAGGCCTTAAAAGTAAAATGCCTCCTCTGCTGTTTCTTCACATGAAAAACTTTACCAAAATGAGAAGTCTTACACAGTGTTTTGACGCTTGTGAGCCATACATCATATTTGAGCATGATTTATGAATAGCGATGCCTGAGTTGCAAGGTTGATTTTAATGCTTTTTTCAGGGCCAAGACAATCCTACAATCTATGTCTGATAGAAGAAGTGGTAATACTGTCCAGTAGTGAAAAGGTCCAGTGTTCCATGTAAGATATGCACATATACCATTAGTGTTGAGCAAATCAAAGTATCCAAAGTGGACTTCAATCCAAATTTCAGGGAAAATTAGATTCGCTGCGAAGCCGAATTTCCTCATGCTTCATGGTAACAAATCAATTTTGCCTGAAATAGCGAAAAAAATAAATCATACTCACCTTATCCATTTGAGCGCGAAGAGGCTGCTGCGGCCATCTTTATTGACGATCCCGTGCGAAATCTCGCACCGTGCGAGATTTTGCGCAGGATCCTCAGTGAAGATGGCTGTGGCGGCCTCTTCTCACTGAAATGGATAAGGTGAGGTTTTTTTTTTTGTACCGATTAACCTCTGTAAGCCCTATGTCTGTGAAGGTTCTCATTTATCCAGGTCATGGTATATATCTGTAAAGAATAAATCAAGGTAACTGGACGTACTGTAGATTTCTTGAAAACGTTTCACTCATTCTTCCAACGAGCTTTCTCAATTCTGAGTGACTGTACAAAAATTCTATTTATTCATATAATTTTTGTACAGTCACTCAGAATTGAGAAAACTTGTTGGAAGAACGAGTGAAACGTTTTCAAGAAATCTACAGTACGTCCAGTTGCCTTGATTTATTCTTTACAGATATCTGTAAGCCCTAATTATTTTTTTTTTATCTCAGGTGCCGTGATCAGACGCGTTCAATGACGAGGGTTGATGCAATCGCCGTTCCCTGTGATTGCACCCGCTACTTACAAAGAATTGAGCTTTGTGATAAAGAAATTCATCACAAAGCGAATTTCTTAGTGAAATTCTGCAAAGCAGCGGAATTAAAGTTTGCATAACTCATCTCTATATACCATATATAGTGGATCTGTCATTAGAGGGCTTGTCCAGGATCTGCTTATTTTCCGTGTCAAGTATTGCAGTTCACCTAATATTGTTCTGTATAGTGGTATAATAAATATATTTGCCCTAATGTAAATGATGGTCGGCTTAATTAAGAATTTGGTTTATGGTCTTTGGTTAAAATTGGGCTACAGTAATATTCCTTTAATCCAGCATCAGATAATTCAAAAAATCAGACAGTGCTATATAATGTTGCATTTTATAAGACCAGAAACAAAGGACTGAGCAGAGGGAACACATTTCGGATAAAAATAAAACATATAAAGTATACTAAGTTATAAAGAATATTTCTGTGAATTGGAGAGTGAGATTAGAACAGCTATAGTTATGGCTGGAGACAACAAATGTAATCACACACTGAAAGCATTGCTATTAAATGAGGAAAAATGGGAGTTATATGAAAGGTAGATTATTCTTTTTAAAGGGGTTAATAAATGTAAAAAATGAACATCAGACATCATAGTAGGTGACAATCTCTTTCTAACAAAGCCACAAATAACCCTGTAATCACATGGATGCAGAGCTCTCCCCATTCATTGTTGAAGATGTAGAGTTCCAGCAAAATTGACCCTCTTAAAACTTAAAGGGAGTCTGTCACCACATTTGACCATATTAGACAGATCCTATAGCGTTATATGTGCCACCCAGCAGTTAAAAACGGTACCTTTGTTGCATATAACCGAGTCTTCTTTCTGCCAAAAATGAACTTTGAAGACTGTGTAAACGAGCCCTCTCAAGTGCCCAGGGCGGTGTCTCAATCTTCCGAGCCCAAGACCGGACCTCCCTAACGGCTCATAACCCTGCCCTCCTTGTGCCTGTGCCCGCCCGTTTACTCCCCTCCCCTCGCCTTTTCCATTGCGGCTGCGCGGACAAATTCGTAGCCGGCGCATGCGCAGTAGGTATTGCGATGCCCTGCCAGGACCGGGCATCGCATTGCGCATGCGCCAGCTACGAGACTCGTAGCTGGCGCATGCGCAATGCGATGCCCGATCCTGGCAGGGCATCGCAATACCTACTGCGCATGCGCCGGCTACGAATTTGTCCGCGCAGCCGCAATGGAAAAGGCGAGGGGAGGGAGTAAACGGGCGGGCACAGGCACAAGGAGGGCAGGGTTATGAGCCGTTAGGGAGGTCCGGTCTTGGGCTCGGAAGATTGAGACACCGCCCTGGGCACTTGAGAGGGCTCGTTTACACAGTCTTCAAAGTTCATTTTTGGCAGAAAGAAGACTCGGTTATATGCAACAAAGGTACCGTTTTTAACTGCTGGGTGGCACATATAACGCTATAGGATCTGTCTAATATGGTCAAATGTGGTGACAGACTCCCTTTAACTTTTACTTAGTTCTAATTATAAAATAATGTTCAAGATGGCAGCTCAGGGTTGTGTCCTTTCTTCTGCATCCAAGGGGAAATATAATTTCTGCAGAAGCTTATGGGGGCATGTCATTCCTGCTATAGCTCTCTCCCTATCACAGCTCAGGAGGCAGTTGAAGGTTAGAACTGAGCATGTGCGGCCACTTCAGTGAGGTGGACAGAGAAATAAAAAAAAAACAGGTGGCGCTATACGTATGCATTACATGAAATTGCAAAAGTATTCAGATCCAGGTGCTGGTTTGAAAGCTGCAGAATATGTTTTGTCGGGCAGCCTCTAAGTATAAAAGAAGATAGGAATATGTTAATAAACACAATGTGTTAAAAAGGAATGTGTAATTAGAAAATGACCAACTGTTTAGATCACATTTTAAGTTAAATATATATATATAGATACACTAGCAGAAGGACTCGGCTTCGCACGGGTATATTTCATCTATTTCATTTAATGTTTCTGTGTGTCGTTAAAAGATATCGACAGTATCCCCCATGACAGTGACCTCTACAGCACCCTGCACTTTAACAGTGACCTCCACAGCACCCTGCCCCTTTAATGCTAGGGCTACATGACGACACATGTCGCGCGTCATTTTGTCTCAACAATTTTTATAATGATAGACTATGTGTCGCACGACAATAAGTCGCATGACACATGGGGCACAACTACACTGCTACATGTGTCATGTGACAATTTTTGTAATGATAGTCTATGGTGTTGCACTGCGACATGTGGCATGCTGCGACTGCGACACGACAGTTGCAAAAAATCCATCCAAGATTATCATTATAAAAATGATCACATAACACATGTAGCAGTGTAGTTGTGCCCTATGTGTCATGCGACTTATTGTCGTGCGACACATGTCGTTGTGTAGCCATAGCCTAAAGCTGACCTACAGCAGGGAAGAAAAATGGCTGGGTTGTTATGGAAACCTGGAATAAAACTATGTGTATGTGGAGACTAAGGGCCTGCTTCTATTAGCTGATAAGGGACATGTGACCGTGTGTATGGCAGTTGGGATACGAGTGAAAGACTTGCAGGCTTGTATTGGTATGTCCTAGAGAGCTGAAACCCCCGCAAGATTTCTTTCTAGGTAGCAAGGGATGTGTATACCAAGTTTAGTTGAAATCAATGGTTGCATCTTTAAGTAATCGTGGAACATACATACATATGTCCTTCTTTATATATATAGATATAAATATAAATATATATATATACAGTATATATATACAGTATATATATACAGTATATATATATACTGACGAGCAAAAGGGTACCAATGTCTTGAACTTTTGACTTTCAGGCTACATATCTCACCATCCACTACAGCTTTGAACATGAGACCATAATTTTATAGACAGTCATCTTAAATTGGACTTGAATGGGGCTGAGCTGCTCTTAGGTCACGTGAACAATGAAGGTGATGTCACTGTCCTAGGAAGAGCAGTGAGAAGGTCACAGTGCTCACAGGGGCGCAGCTGCCTTCTTGAACAGCTGATCGTCGGGAATCCCGGATGTCGGACCACCACCAATCAGATCCTGAAGCCCTATCCTCAGGATAGATCATCAGTAAAGATGAGCGAACTTCTAAAAAGTCCGATCCGAATATATTCACGATGAATCACGATAAAAGAAACTGCTATTTCCGGGCTGCATAGAGCCTTTATATGGGTGTAGAACACTGTGCCTTGCAGTAACACGCATAGGGAATCTGCTGGGGTAGTGAAATAATACTGTCCGTCAGTATGACATGCAGATGACAGGCGTCGCTATTAGAATCACTGCACACTTCACTTATTTGGGCAGTCACGGGGCTGACCACATAACTCAAGTATCTACTCAGCCTTATAGGTCAATGTTAGCGTCAAGAAAAAGCGCACTCCTTTTACACTGTCGTCAGCTGATTCCACATAGATGTCTACAGAACCTGTTCTATTAAACGCTTATACAAGTAGAGAGTGGAGAGGGTGTCAGCAGTAAGTTTGTGTTGAAGTCACTAATTATTTTGCCCTTCCTCTGATCCGTCAGAACAATAACCCCCAAAAAACGGATCCTGTCTGTGGAACATCCACCTTCACTCGGTCAGCATTTGGTCAGTAATCCATCAGGATTGGTAATGCAAAAAAAAAAAAAAACAGGAGTGGATCTAAAACAGAGATGACACGTGAAGGTAATATTTGCATGTCTTCTGCGTTTTGTACACACTCCTGCTTTTGGCTACCAAATCACAAGCCAATTCTGACCATACAGGCCTTACAGCTGCTACACAGACAGGATCCATTGTGTGTCTCATTTTTCCTTCCTTCTGACCGATCAGAAGAAAGGTCAAATAAATGGTGATTTCAAGAAGGCCAAACAAGGACAATAGTGACCCTGTCAGAGAGTGGGGAGGGTGGTAACAGCATGAGAAGTCCACAGAGTGGCCCTATGACATAGTGGTGAGGTGGAAGCAGCATGAGGAGACCACAGAGTGGCACAATGACAGGGTCTGGAGGCGACGGCAGCATCAGGAGGCCACAGAGTGACACAATGACAAAGTGTGGCGGTGCCAGCAGCAGTATGATCAGGCCACAGAGTGGCACGGTGACATAGTGTGAACATGGCAGCATCAGGAGACCACAGAGTGGCAAGGTGACATAGTGTGGAGATTGCAGCAACAGCAGCAGCATTATACCACAGAGTGGCAAGGTGACATAGTGTGGACATGGCAGCATCAGGAGGCCACAGAGTGGCTAGGTGACATAGTGTGGAGATGGATGATCTAATCTGATGCATCAGGCATTGGTGGGTGGAAATCCTGGCTGATCCACGCCTGATTCATCTTGACAAAAGTAAGTCTCTACACATTTCGAGTGGACAAGCGACTTCTTGGGGTAACTATGGCCCCCGCCACACTAAACATCCAGTCTGATGCCACACTACTGGCCAAGCAGGACATCTTTTCCAAGGCAAACTCAGCTAGTTGCGGCCACAAATCCAGTTTGGCTGCCCAGTAGTCCAGCGGATCTTCTATGACGGCTGGCAGGGTGCTGTCAAAGTATGCCACCACCTGCTGGTTCAGATCCTGCTGCAGGTCTACCTGCTGCTGCTGGTGAGTAGTTTCTTCATTATGCGGGCAAAGAAAGCTGCTCATTAGCGACTCTAGACTCAGGATGCTGTTGCTGCCGTCACCTGCAACGAAGTCGAAGAACCAATCAAGAACCGCTGGGTTGCTGGTCAAGACACGACCGCTAGCTGACATGTGGACCTGAGGCCTCGGGAAGAAATCCCTGCTGCCATGCCCCCTTACTCTGCTGCGACCTGTGCCTGCTCCAGAATCATTTAAGTCTCTGACATCCCCCTTGCAGGGCTTTGCACTTCTCTGTCTGACTTACTTTTAGCTGAACTGAATAAATTGAAAGCAAATTAAAACACCCCTAAAAGTGCCAAATATATTTTGGAAATTGAAATTGGCAATCAAGCGATTTCAGTGTAAATAACAGCAAAAGTGAACTGTGTATATATTTCTCACATTGGACTAAAATAGGCCAATAAACGATTTCTAATTAAATAACAGAAAAAGTGAACTGCGAAGATTTTTCTCTTTCTCTCTAGAGAAATGACAATAAACGCTTTTAGCGCAAATAACACAAAATGTGAACTGCATCTATTTTTCTCGTATTGTAGTGAAATATGACAAGAAACGCTTATAGCGCAAATAACAGCAAATATGAACTTAGTCTATTTTTTCTCTAGAAAGATGGCAATAAACGCTTTTAGCGCAAATAACAACAAAAGTTACCTATGTAAATATTTCTCGTATTGTATTGAAATAGGCCACTAAATGATATCAGCGCAGTTAACAGCAAAAGTGACCTGCGAATATATATATATATATATATATATATATCTTTTTCCACAGATAAAAGACACTAAAGGCTTTCCAACATAGCACTTGCACCCCAATAACTAATTGCTGGAATGACAGAGCTGTATTATGAGACTATCTGGATCCCGATGTAATGTTTCCCTGCACTTGTAAATCGCTGGTTTTCACAATGAGGATTTTCCTATGACTCTCCCTAGCATCTGCACACGTCTCCTGCCTGTGAAATGATTCCTCTCACTATCCTTTCTCTGCACTAGTAAATCGATTCTTTCCTTTTTTTTTTTTACAATTAGTTTTTCTTTCACTCTCCCTAGCGCCTTCATACACGTCTGTCCCTGAATAAAGTTGTTTAAAGAGACAGGGGGCACACCAAATGCTTAAAGGAGTGCAAGGGGTGGTAAAACTACATATGACAAATAATCTAACCCAAGAGAGAGTCAAAAGAGCCACCCCATAAATGCACATTCAACCATTGTAGGATAAAAAATATGTATATAAAGTTTATTAGACACAACAACACACACGCATTAAAAAATTGTATACAATGTAGAACAAAGTGCGGTATGCAATAAATGTATGTAACCGACACACACAGGTCCACTGAATTATCACAAGAAAATGTATGCGTTATCAACCAGCATATAAAGCAATACAGTAAATCACATATAGCAAATGCAAGGTAAGGTAAGACCACTAGAATTAAAGGTGCAATAAGACCGACATGGGGTCAAATATCAAGAGCCAAACCTACATAGCCAGCTGGTACAGTGGACCTATGGGCGCTTGCTATGTTTCCAGGTCCACTGTACCAGCTGGCTATGTAGGTTTGGCTCTTGATATTTGACCCCATGTCGGTCTTATTGCACCTTTAATTCTAGTGGTCTTACCTTACCTTACATTTGCTATATGTGATTTACTGTATTGCTTTATATGCTGGTTGATAACGCATACATTTATATGTGATAATTCAGTGGACCTGTGTGTGTCGGTTACATACATTTATTGCATACCGCACTTTGTTCTACATTGTATACAATTTTTTAATGCGTGTGTGTTGTTGTGTCTAATAAACTTTATATACATATTTTTTATCCTACAATGGTTGAATGTGCATTTATGGGGTGGCTCTTTTGACTCTCTCTTGGCTTAGATTATTTGTCCCTGAATAAAGTACGATAGTGAATGGCAGAGTCTAAGATGGCCGCCGTATTTATAGGGCTGTGACATCACCGGTCTGGGTCGCTTCTGATTGGCAGCATGCATGGCATTATGGGTCATCCCGCCTTCCCAGAGTTCCTTGCCCCATGTCCTCACACGTGTGGTCGCCATTTTAGCCGCCATTGTAGCCGGCTAGCTGCCATGTTAGGAAAAATTGAGATTCGTTACCACGAAGTGTGAGGAAATTCGCATTTGTTCAGAATCGATTTTTTCCTAAAATTCTGAACGAATTCGACTTCGTCAGCTTCGATTCGCTCATCTCTAATCATCAGTAAAAAAAAATTAAAATCTCAGAAAACCCCTTTAATACTTTGAATAGCATTTTCTGTCACATTATATTATACATTCTGTTTCTGATATTGTTTTCTGTCACTTATGAATTCAAAGTCTTTACCAGCACCAGACCGCAATAACTCGCTTTTCTTATCTGTCTCCAGTATTATTCTTCTATTTCTGCCATCTCAATGGTTAAACACATCTGAACATGGCAGAAGTCGTCTCCAGCTGTCAAAAACCTTACTTCAATTATTGTACTGTCTAACTGTGATCATATAGCACGTAAATAATGTACAATTGATAGGACACATTTATGTTTTATCCGTATTACTGGTTGTATATATTCATCATTTCACAGTCAAGTTATGTATGACACATTACTGTGTTCATTGTGCTCATTCAGTACATACACCAGAAGACGGGTCTTTTGCCATCCACCTTTTTATGACGGTATAAACAGTATACTACTCGCTATACCTTTTTAAACATATGATTCTAGGGGTTACAATTACCACTTTATGGTATACAGTGCTGTATACAGTATTCACTTTTTACCTTCTTTATGCTGAAAGCCTAATGTCTGTTGTGTCTGTTTTATCGGAAATTCACGTGGACACCTTCTAAGCTCTTTTATTCCTTTTCACACCCTGTTATTGTACAGTACATTCAGCACTTGCACTGTTAAATATTTCCTATAGACCTGAACTATGCCAGATGAGTGTCCTAGTGGATTCCGCTGGGCTGGTAGACCGTCATTTTTATTTTTTTACTGTAAAGGAAAGTGCCGCCTGCTGTTGTTTTCTGTGGCGAAACCAACCTCGCCACGGTGTTTTGGAGGGGGCTGTTTACCAGCCTCCTGCCCTGGGATTATGGTCCCTTAAGTTATTGGCTCTTAAGGCACTTGGGACGGAGTCCTCTGTCCCTGGATTGCATCCTCTGCCTTACTTTCTTGGATGAAGCACATGGTGAGAACAATAGATAGCGGCCATTTTAACTCACAGACACTGTTCTGACTTTTCAACACGGTGCTATCTTGCCTGTATTTGGTGCACAGAGACATCATTCAGTAGTTTGAAACTACCAAACAGGGGACACATTTATTAGTGACTATTTTTGGTATAACTTGTATATTTTCAGTGTAACTGTATCTATTGAACGGATGTGGGTGAATTTTGGACATGTGGTTCACCCAGATCCCCCGGTTCCGAGGATATATTGGTTATGGGGTTATTGCATGTTTTGGGGTTCCTGTGATATGTTTTATAAAACTGTATTTCTCTGCCTTTGATAATTATATTCGCCCTTGTGTTCAAATAATCATCATCGGCAGAGGGGAGGATTTTGTGTGGGTGTGTTTCTATTGTCCTATTGTGCCATTGTGTGTTTAAATGGTGATGTCTGTCCTGTTGTCTCCACATGTGTATTGGCGACCTCCCCTTTGTCCTGAGAGATAATTGGATTGGTCTTGGTTGTCTCCGGGACAGAGAGGAGGAAACCATGATGCATTGTGGGGATATGTTGTATCTGTCCTGTGTCGCAGTCTCCCTTCTGGTCCTCTAGGGGGCGGGAACGATTGGTTGCTGTATTTACATTGTGTGTGTTGTGAATTACTGATTGGTTGGATTTCAAAACCCTGTGGGCAGTACTATGTTTGGTTTTTATAAATAAAAGAGGCTGTACTTGAAGTACAGTCAGAGCACTGCTTGACCCTCAACACGGAGCCTTGTCGCATCATTGGGGGGATTCCCTGTATGCTGTTGGAGACTGATTGCCAGGAGTGTAAGCTGACTGATACGCTTTTCCTGTTCGTCTGCCGGCAGCTATCCGCGAGGTTCCAGCTTGGAGTGCTATTTTGTATCCAGTCCGGGAGGTTGGTGTTCTGCAGTAGCTGTGCCTGTCTCTCGGAAAGGGGCATATCGCCTAAACGGATTTTAACCCCTTGTCTGCTGAAACGGTCTGTTACATTGGTGGCAAGCGGTGGGATCGTTCCTACAGCCAGAAGGACAGCTACAGGAGACACCATTTCTGTGGATTCTACAATTTAAGGGCAACGCATGTCTCAGTACAGCAACCCTAAAAGCACCAGGATGGAACCAGCAGTGTTATACGAGGAGGAGGACCTGGATGGCCGGGATGCATTAAGGAAAGGCATCTGGTACCAGGCCCTGGATAATGTACAATACCAGCAAGGTGAGAGTCTCCCCAGTGAAGAGCAGCGGTTGCAGAAGCAAGTGGCCCTGCAGATGCCCTTCCTGGGAGAGCACCCCCTGGAGGAATGGGTGAAGGAACTAGAGCACCGGGTATGGCAGGAGCTATGGCTGGAGGATGCCTACCAGGCGCTCTGGTGGTATATGGCACAGTATATACCCTGGACAGCTGAGCATGACAAGCCAGAGGGAGAGGAGTTTGATGGTCCTGGCTTGTTATGGGAGTCCTTTGCAGAGCCTGACTTCGGGAGCCCTGCACAGTCCAGACTTCAGGACATTTTCTACGAGAGGGAGGCTAGGCAGAATTGGGATGACCCCCATGAGGTAGAGAAAGACCTGGCTCACCTAGCAACCCTGGAGTGGGAACTGGAGCAGGACTACAAAGATCTCTTCCACTCCATTGGGAAGGCTCAGCAGGACAGCAAGAAGTCAGACCCAGGTCCAGAGCCCTTCAGCTGGGAGGATATTGTGGATGTTTACTGGGAAGAACCCCAGGTGGCCGGTGGAGATGGGACCGAGGTCTCTCCACCGGTCCTGCAGGGAATTGGGAGCCTAGTCTCCATTCCCCAGCGGCAGGCTGAGTTACAGGGGGCAGAGGTAGTTGTTCCTGCCCCCCAGCAGCAGCATGATTTTTTGGGAATTAGGAGCCCAGTCTCCATTCCCCAGCGGCAGGCGGAGTTACAGGGGGCAGAGACAGTCGGTCCTGTCCCCCAGCGGCAGAGTGTCCTACAGGGAATAGAGAGCCCAGTCTCCTTTCCCCAGCAGCAGGACACTGTATTGGGAGCGGAGGCGGTCGGTCGCCCTCCCCAGCGGCTGGAAGTATGTATGGGAGAGGAGCTCGTTACCCCCTCTCCCCAGCGGCAGCTTAACCCACCAGGGGGAGACAGTAAGCCCCACAACAGTGCAGATGGGACCGTGGTCTCTGCACTTACAGCACAGGGGGTAGGGACAGTTGTTCCTGTCCCCCAGCAACAGGGCAGTTTAGCCAAAGGGGAGACAGTCGGTTTCCCCCTCCAACAACCAGACTCCAACCAGGCTTCTTCCATGGTAGCGCTGGTACCAGGGCAGAGTCCCGCTGATCCCTGCCCACAAAGCAACCTCCACTCCAAGCCAGGGAGCAACTCAGAGACCGGGAGTACCAGCTACAAATATAATCTTGGTGGATTCAGCAGGTCCAGTATTGGGTTGTGGGTGGGCTGCCATACTAACTCAGGTACCGACCGACGTGAGGTCAGGTATCTGGTTAGTCTTCCCTGGGGGGGGGGGGAGATGTGTGGCGAAACCAACTTCGCCACAGTGTTTTGGAGGGGGCTGTTTACCAGCCTCCTGCCCTGGGATTATGGTCCCTTAAGTTATTGGGTCTTAAGGCACTTGGGACGGAGTCCTCTGTCCCTGGATTGCATCCTCTGCCTTACTTGCTTGGATGAAGCACATGGTGAGAACAATAGATAGCGGCCATTTTAACTCACAGACACTGTTCTGACTTTTCAACACGGTGCTATCTTGCCTGTATTTGGTGCACAGAGACATCATTCAGTAGTTTGAAACTACCAAACAGGGGACACATTTATTAGTGACTATTTTTGGTATAACTTGTATATTTTCAGTGTAACTGTATCTTCCAAACTATTGAACAGATGTGGGTGAATTTTGGACATGTGGTTCACCCAGATCCCCCGGTTCCGAGGATATATTGGTTATGGGGTTATTGCATGTTTTGGGGTTCCTGTGATATGTTTTATAAAACTGTATTTCTCTGCCTTTGATAATTATATTCGCCCTTGTGTTCAAATAATCATCATCGGCAGAGAGGAGGATTTTGTGTGGGTGTGTTTCTATTGTCCCATTGTGTGTTTAAATGGTGATGTCTGTCCTGTTGTCTCCACATGTGTATTGGCGACCTCCCCTTTGTCCTGAGAGATAATTGGATTGGTCTCGGTTGTCTCCGGGACAGAGAGGAGGAAACCATGATGCATTGTGGGGATATGTTGTATCTGTCCTGTGTCGCAGTCTCCCTTCTGGTCCTCTAGAGGGCGGGAACGATTGGTTGCTGTATTTACATTGTGTGTGTTGTGAATTACTGATTGGTTGGATTTCAAAACCCTGTGGGCAGTACTATGTTTGGTTTTTATCAATAAAAGAGGCTGTACTTGAAGTACAGTCAGAGCACTGCTTGACCCTCAACACGGAGCCTTGTCTCGTTATTGGGGGAATTCCCTGTATGCTGTTAGAGACTGATTGCCAGGAGTGTAAGCTGATGTATGCTTTTCCTGTTCGTCTTCTAGCAGCTATTCGCGAGGTTCCAGTTTGGAGTGCTATTTTGTATCCAGTTCGGGAGGTTGGTGTTCTGCAGTAGCTGTGCCTGTCTCTCGGAAAGGGGCATATAGCCTAAACGGATTTTAACCCCTTGTCTGCTGAAACGGTGCCGTTACATTTTCTATTCGGATAGCCTTCATAAACTAAAGATGCTGTGGGGTTGTCAACACCTGTCATCACCTTTATGCTGCTCATGCTAACGGCAGAATAAAGTAGAGACAGGTGAGTTGTTTTCATTTATAAGTTAAAAGTAAGTGGTTGCCAAGAACCAACATCACAATCATTGCAGACTGGGCCTGGAAAAGAGTCCCGGCCACCTGAGAAGAGTCCTGGTTATTCATGAATCCCTGCTCTCCCTGCCCACCTGCTAATGATTAGAGATGTCGCAAACATAAAATTTTCCGTTCACGAACGGCGAACGCGAATTTCTGCAAATGTTCGCGAACGGGCGAACCACCATTGACTTCAATAGGCAGGCGAATTTTAAAACCCACAGGGACTCTTTCTAGCCACAGTAGTGATGGAAAAGTTGTTTCAATGGGACTAAAACCTGGACTGTGGCATGCCGGAGGGGGATCCATGGAAAAACTCCCATTGAAAATTACATCCATTTTAATCCATAAAGGGCATAAATCAACTAACAATCCTAAAATATATTGAACAACGTGGTTTAAAATATCAAGTGTGTGTATACGATCAGGTATGATGTTGTATCGATCAGGTAGTGTAAGGGTTACGCCCGCTTCACAGACATTGACAGACCAAACTCCCCTTTTAATGCACCGCAAACAACCGCAAACAGTCCATTTGCCCAACCGCAAACTTCCCATTTGCACAAGGTTGGATACCAAGCTAGCCATATCCCGTTGATGTCATTGAAGGATTCTTCCTCCACCCACCACGTACAACACCAAGGGTCCCGGAAAGGTGAATTGAATTGATTTTTCAAATGGGGAGATGGTTAAAAAAACGCTGGCTCCCTCCCCTATGTTTGAATCCACGGTCACTGGGATTATATAACAGGTATTTGTGAGTGACACCCTGTAACGGTATGAGTGGTGGCCTAGCCAGTGGCCACAGTACAGTCTGTGGGCCAGACACACACTGGCTTGCAACTGGGATTATATCACAGAAAAATAATACATAGATTCTTTTTTTTATCTGCAAGGTATTGTCTGTGACACCCTGTATGAATGGTGTGCACACAGTACTGTCTAGGGGTCACACAGTCACTCACTGGCATGCAACTGTGATTATATCACAGATAAATAATATAAATTGACTTTTTCTATCTTCAAGGTATTGTCTGTGACACCCTGTATGAATGCCGTGCACACAGTACAGTCTGTGGGCCTGCAGCCTCTCACACACGGACAGGCAACTGCAAAATATATATATATATATATAAAAAGGGCTTTTTGGGGTGCTGTCAGGACGCTGTCCTTACAGCAGATGAGTCTGTGGACACAGAACAATGCCCTAGCTAACACTTTCCCTATTAGATCAGCAGCAGCTACACTCTCCCTCCTCTCACTAAGAAAGCAGCTTCCGAATGAATCTAAAATGGATGCTGTCCAGGAGGTGGGAGGGTCTGGGAGGGAGGGTCTGCTGCTGATTGGCTGGAATGTGTCTGCTGACAGTGAGGTACAGGGTCAAAGTTTGCTCAATGATGATGTATAGGGGGCGGACCGAACATCGCATATGTTCGCCCGCCGCGGCGAACGCGAACAAGCCATGTTCGCCGTGAACTGTTCGCCGGCGAATAGTTCGGGACATCACTACTGATGACTGACAGTCTTCTACCTAGTTTTCTCCCTTTCTATCTAGGAGAGAGCTGCCAATCATCAGCAGATGTGTGAGAGAGCAGGAGATTATGAATAACCAGGACTCTTCCCAAGTAGATTTGACTCTTCTCAAGGCCTGGGCTGCAATGATTATGATTCTGGTTCTCAGCAACCACTTACTTTTAGCTCATGAGCGACACACCGCTGACATCAGCATTTCTGTCACTAATTTATGCTGCCCTCAGTGAGTCAGTATAAAGTTGATGACAGGTTCCCTTTTAATGTTTAATATTTTATGATAATTTAGCATGACAAACTAGTTACTTTTGTAAATTACTTTGTTACAAAAATGCAACAGTTGTGAGATATTCTCTTTACTTCATTAACCCCTGGTGGTTAATCTGTATAGTAATGTGCAAAACCACTTACTGAGGTGGTCGCACGTGCTCAATTCCACCCTCAACTGCCACAAGCTGTATCTACTGTGACAGCTACAGGGAGAGAGAGATGCAGCAGAAAGGACACACCCTCTGAGCTGCCAGCCTGAGGAGAATCTAGCAGAACACCTGATGCAATGAATGAAGGAAGCTCTGGATCCATGTGAGGTACAGGGCTGGTTCTAGCTTTGTTAGAAAGAGGTTGGCATGTACTATATGATGTCTGATTTTCATTTACACATCAATCATCGGATAACCCTTTACGATGAAAATGGATTTTTGCTTTGACCGCCATCCAATAGCCTTGCTCCCAAAAAATTCTCGGGTCTATGAAATTATAGTTGTATTGGTCTCTTTATCTTCAATTTTCATGCTTTTAAAAAAAAAATTCATTGCCTTTGACTTCTTGGTATGTTTTTAGGGGAGTGATCTCGATTGTAAAATACAAGAAATCAAGAATAACGGTGAGGTAATCCCTGAATATCAAGTGACAGAATGGTTTATCCAGTTGATCCTCGGGGTCCATTATATGCATGAGAGGTAAATGTGCATTTGTATAACTCGTGTGCCTTTTTACATTTTTCTCGTGGCAAACAGTCTTGCTTAAAGGGTTTCTACCACCAGAACTACTGTTATGTAGCTGACTGACATTAGCGATGCGCTAATGTCAGCACTACATAACAGTATGTTTCTAACAGTAGTTCCTGCAGCTGTTTTTGTTAAAAACGTACTTTTATAGATATGCTAATGAGCCTCTAGGTGCTATGTGGGCGTCATTAGCACCTAGAGGGCTCTGTCCACTAACCATTTCAGCCGCCCATCGCATCCCTCCAGCCCCCCCCCGCTCCTGTTGATTGATGTGAAACTTCTCAGTATCGAGTACCAATTCCCGCTCCTGCGCCGTGCGCTTCTGTATTCTCCCGGCGCCGGCTTCCTTACTGCGCCTGCGCTAACTACGTTACAATGAGGAAGCCGGCACCAGGAGCGTGGCATTCACTCACTGCGCCTGCGCCGAATACAGAAGCGCACGGCGCAGGCGCGGGAATTGGTACTCGATACTGAGAAGTTTCACGTCAATCAACAGGAGCGGGGCGGGCTGGAGGGATGCGATGGGCAGCTGAAATGGTTAGTGAACGGAGCCCTCTAGGTGCTAATGATGCCCACATAGCACCTAGAGGCTCATTAGCATATCTATAAAAGTACGTTTTTAACAAAAACAGCTGCAGGAACTACTGTTAGAAACATACTGTTATGTAGTGCTGACATTAGCGCATCGCTAATGTCAGTCAGCTACATAACAGTATTTCTGGTGGTAGAAACCCTTTAATGCTTTCAGTCAGAGCATCACTGTGGCCAGAGACAGCCCCCTGTAGTGTAGCATCACACATTTCTCATCAGCGATGAGGTGAAACACTTTTCTGTGGGCATCTTTCTCAAGAGAATTATAGAGCTGTCATACTGTTATGCCAATTCTGTACCTACTATTATCATGAGGATTACCTTGCAGATAACAGCTTCCCTCACAGCAGCAGCAAACTGCTGCTTTAGGCTACTTTTACACTTGCGTTCGGGGCTCCGCTTTTGAGTTCCGGTTGATGGCTCTCACAAGCGGCCCGAATGGATCCGGACAGCCCCAATGCATTCTCAATGGATAAGGATCCGCTCAGAATGCATTAGTATGGCTCCGTTCCGCCTTCATTCCGCTCAGGAGGCGGACACCCAAACGCTGCTTGCAGCGTTCGGATGTCCGCCTGGCCGTGCGGAGCCAAACGGATCCGTCCAGACTTACAATGTAAGTCAATGGGGACGGATCCGTTTGACGTTGACACAATATGGTGCAATTTCAAACGGATCCGTCCCCCATTGACTTTCAATGCAAAGTCAGGACGGATCCGTCTGACTACAATTAGACTTTTTTTCAGAAATATAATGCAGACGGATCCGTTCTGAACGGATACCATCGTTTGCATTATCGTTGCGGATCCGTCTGTGCAGATACCAGACGGATCCGCACCGAACACGAGTGTGAAAGTAGCCTTATCTCTCTGTTGACTCCTACAGAAGGTTAAAATTGTGCTTTTCATTTTCAATGGCATATTACTGCCGAAATGAAAAATACGGTTTCAATAAATATTGAGTTCAAACTATATCTTTCTAATGGAAATATCCCTTTTAGAAGAGTTCTATAGACATTTACAAACATTTCCAACTTTTAAATAATACTGTATAGAAAATAAAAGCTAAAATATTCACTGGTTCATCCAGGTTTCAGTTGGGGTCTGCAATGTGTCTTATAGGTTCTTCTGTAACTTTGTGTGTGTTCCCATACACTTCTGGACTTGAGTTTTCTTCAGCTGGATCTTTGGGCCTATAATTGTGTGAGAACCTGGGCCCACCGGAGGATCCTCTGATCTTTGGTGGGCTAGTCGGACCCTTGTCTCAGACTGTAGCAAGTTCTCATAAGGATTTCTCCCTTGCCCCACATCTCAGTCTTATGCCTGTTTTAATAGACTTTAAAGTCCATCCATCTATTACATATGTTCCGGATCCCTTTTTCTTGTCCTTTAAAAACAAACTAAAGACTTGGGCTCCAGCGTTCACTGTATTATGGTTCTGGAAGAAGTATATACATGGTCATTATAACAAAATTATTACAGGACCCAGAATTTGTGCATTAAATGCTCTACTGTCAATTAACCTGCAAATACTAATGCAATATATACACGCAACAATCAGGGCTGAATTATTACGGGAAGGGCAATCTAGGAATTGCCCTATGGCCCTCGTTTCTTTAGAAGGTCTTTACCAAATAAACTGTACAATATTTAGTCTTCTTCCCTATTTCTTAGGGCCAAAAATCTTTTTCCATTCCCACCTTCCTTTTCAGTGTGCCTTGGTGGCCCTATACAAATTAGCTCTTTCCAAAAAGAAAATAAACCTGAAACTCTAGTGCCACCAGAGGTATGGTTGTGATATCAGTCAATGCTTGACCTTTTAAATAGGCCTCGAGACATAATTTAAGTTTTTAAAAGCTAAGCTAGGCACTCTCCATAAGGAAAAATAGTACCCCTGAAACCTGGCCAAGGCCTCTCACCCAGTTATGCCAGTTCACTCTGCTGTGCATTGATAAGGGTCGGTCACCTGAAATAGCCTTCTGCAGATGAGGTATTGGCTAGGCTATAATCCTAAATTATGTCTCAAGCTCAGTTAAAAACGTACCTTACATCTGGTGGCATTGAAGGCCTAGCTTTCTTTTTTTTTTTTTTTGAAAGAAAGCAAATTTACATATCTATTTCCCAGTGGAGCATTGCCTGACCTATAAGACTCCTTTCTCCTACTGGGCGCTCTCCATAAGAAGAATTAGTACCCCCAGGTTGGAGGCCCTACGAATGTCAGAAGCTCAAGCACACCATTTATCATCTCACTCACCTTGGCCTGCCACAGGACCAGTATGGTTTCAATGGGTTGTCCAGCCATTAATATTGATGACCTATTGTCAGGATAGGTCATCAATATCTGATCAGTCAGGGTACGACACCTGGGACTCTCACCGATCAGCTGTTTGAAGAGGAGGTGGAGCTCAATGTGAGCACCGCTTCCTCCTCATTATACTATGTGTAGAAATGGAGCACTGCCTCCTCTTCAGACAGCTGATTGGCTGAAGAGGAGCCCCGTCGATCAGATATTGATGACCTATCCTGACGATAGGTCATCAATATTAATGGCTGGGCAAACCCTTTAAGGTTACTGTCCTATTTAAATCCAAAATCATATTCTAAATACCTCAATTCAGATCAGTTAGGATGTGTGCAATGGTGAGGTATAGCATGTTTCTGCATTGTATGGTGCTATTATTGGAGCACTGTATGGACGTGTTATTTGGGCTAAGAATGACGGTGATAGGATATACACTGTGCGCTATATTTTCTACTATGAGATTGCTATGGAATTCACTTTGGTTTGTCCCTGACCATCAAGGAGAAATTCAAAACAAAAGGAAATTTGCACGTGACCTAGAAGCTTCATTTCATATTATAATGAATGCAATCTCTATTGATTCTTGGATTAATTGTAGATGCTTTGGATTAGCTTTATCCTTGTATATAAATTTACACCAGACATTAATTATCATTGTAGGTATGGGTTATATTGGGTTTCTTAAATCCACTGTTTAGCTGAATCATGAAGCATGAATCCCTGGATTATTTGTCACAGAGATCACTGCTACTTACTGCTTTTTTCCTGTCCTTGTTTTCGCCTGTCGGCTTAATTATAGCGATTTGTCGTGTTTCCGTGTGCTTTATTATGATGATCCTCTTGCTTGATTATTAGCTTCACAGATTTTCTGGCGCAAGTTCATGTGTACGTTAAACAGAGACAAAGCATCTAGTAAAACAGATTTGTGTTGGTGATTTCGTTTGACCTCCCTATATCTGTATTTTTTAGGAGAATACTTCACAGGGATTTGAAAGCAAAGAATATCTTTTTGAAAAACAATCTTCTTAAAATTGGTAAGTTTTTCTTATGACATTTTTTCATATGACATTACTTTTATTCTAGTAATATCTTGCATCTTCTGTTAATATAACTATTAACAATTTTGACATTTTATTTTAAAATAAAAGGAAAAAACCTTCAAAGGGTTTTCTAGAAATATTAAGTATTAATCACCTAATGAACAAGTCAAGCTTGTCTGCTTCCCGCTGTTAAGGTCCTGCACACTGGCTCCCGTTCCTCCATCTTCCAGTTCTTTGCTTGTTTTCTTCCACCAATGGCAGCCATGTCACCACTGAAGCCAATCATTGGCTGCAGTGGTGCAAATGCCTATGCCCCACCCAGAAGAGAAAAGTCCTGGTACTTGGAAGATAGAAGGGGGCCAGGACCAGAGCTGATAGACTTTGCAAGCTAGGAGATCTTCTGATAATACTTAGATACATAGACCTGCAAAATGCCTTTAAAGGCTATGAACACCTTTTGGGTGCATTTTTTTCTTAAAGGGAGTCTGTCACCTTGATTATGGACTATCATCTACAGTACTGCATGTAAGATCTGGATCTCTAATTTATATTTTCCTATAGCCCCCTGATCCTCTGCTAAAGTTGCTCTTTATCATAGTGTCCAGACAGTGTCAGGAGGTCCTATCTGTTATGAGCACAAGCTCATCAGTCCAGACAATGTAATCCAGCATACAGTGAGGTATGAAAATAAAAAGTACAGATATAGTCTCCTTAACCATAGTACTACTCATGTACTACTGAAAATAATAGTCCTTAATCAAGGTGACAGATTCCTTTTAAATGCATATATTTTTGGCCTGAATGCATTTTTTCAATTGAGTTTTCTTGATAGTTTTGCACCATTTGGCTTCTGAAGCTTCATCACAGTACACAGCAGGCTGCAGATTGCTGTTCACAGTGAAATCCGTCACCGGACACCTCAGCCTCCAACTCCAAATCAAAGTATAAAAATATATGCATTTAAAGGGGTTGTCCCAACTTGAACATTGTGGACATATTGTGAGGATATGCCTCCAATGTCTGATAGGTGTGGGTGCCACCTCTGGGAACCGCACCCAGTGGCGACTCTAGGAACAATATATAGGGGGGGCACAAAGATACCACAGTCAAAAATGGGGGGGCAAAAACAAAATAAGATTACAAAATACGAGAGAGTTGCGGTCTGCAGGGATACAGTTATAATAAAACAATTTACTTACAAAAGAAGCTATTCAGTCGTCTGCTGTGCTGTCCTCTGCTTGCTTCCACGGATTCTTTCCCCTTCTTTCTGTCTCTCGTCAGTGCACAGGCGCACTGTTATGGTGGATCTGTGGAAGACACACTGTTATAGGGGATCTGTGGATGACACATTATGCCTCTCATTAGCCCTCATTATGCCTCTCATCACTCCCATATCAGCCCCCATATAAGCCCTTATGCCTCATTAGCCCCCATTATTCTTCTTATTAGCCCCATTGGCCCCCATTATGCCTCATTAGCCCACATTATGCCTCTAATTAGCCCCCATTATGCCTCTTATTAGCCCCCATATGCCTCCAATTAGCTCCATATGCCTCCAATTAGCCCCCATATGCCTTCAATTAGCCCCCATATGCCTCCTATTAGCCCCCATATGCCTCCTATTAGCCCCCATATGCCTCCTATTAGCCCCCAATTAGCCCCCATATGCCTCCAATTAACCCCATATGCCTCCAATTAGCCCCATAGACCCCATATGCCTCCAATTAGCCCCCATATGCCTCCAATTAGCCCCCATATGCCTCCAATTAGCCCCCAATTAGCCCCCATATGCCTCCTATTAGCCCCCAATTAGCCCCTATATGCCTCCAATTAGCCCCCATATGCCTCCAATTAGCCCCCATATGCCTCCTATTAGCCCCCATATGCCTCCTATTAGCCCCATAGACCCCATATGCCTCCAATTAGCCCCCATATGCCTCCAATTAGCCCCCATATGCCTCCAATTAGCCCCCATATGCCTCCAATTAGCCCCCATATGCCTCCTATTAGCCCCCAATTAGCCCCCATATGCCTCAAATTAACCCCATATGCCTCCAATTAGCCCCATAGCCCCCATATGCCTCCAATTAGCCCCCATATGCCTCCAATTAGCCCCCATATGCCTCCAATTAGCCCCCATATGCCTCCAATTAGCCCCCAATTAGCCCCCATATGCCTCCAATTAGCCCCATAGACCCCATATGCCTCCAATTAGCCCCCATATGCCTCCAATTAGCCCCCATATGCCTCCAATTAGCCCCCAATTAGCCCCCATATGCCTCCTATTAGCCCCCAATTAGCCCCTATATGCCTCCAATTAGCCCCTATATGCCTCCAATTAGCCCCCATATGCCTCCAATTAGCCCCCATATGCCTCCTATTAGCCCCCATATGCCTCCTATTAGCCCCATAGACCCCATATGCCTCCAATTAGCCCCCATATGCCTCCAATTAGCCCCCATATGCCTCCAATTAGCCCCCATATGCCTCCTATTAGCCCCCAATTAGCCCCCATATGCCTCAAATTAACCCCATATGCCTCCAATTAGCCCCATAGCCCCCATATGCCTCCTATTAGCCCCCATATGCCTCCAATTAGCCCCCATATGCCTCCTATTAGCCCCATAGACCCCATATGCCTCCAATTAGCCCCCATATGCCTCCAATTAGCCCCCATATGCCTCCAATTAGCCCCCATATGCCTCCTATTAGCCCCCAATTAGCCCCCATATGCCTCAAATTAACCCCATATGCCTCCAATTAGCCCCATAGCCCCCATATGCCTCCAATTAGCCCCCATATGCCTCCAATTAGCCCCCATATGCCTCCAATTAGCCCCCATATGCCTCCAATTAGCCCCCAATTAGCCCCCATATGCCTCCAATTAGCCCCATAGACCCCATATGCCTCCAATTAGCCCCCATATGCCTCCAATTAGCCCCCATATGCCTCCTATTAGCCCCATATGCCTATTAGCCCCATATGCCTATTAGCCCCCATATGCCTCCAATTAGCCCCATATGCCTCCTATTAGCCCCATATGCCTCCTATTAGCCCCATATGCCTCCTATTAGCCCCCAAATATGCCTCCAATTAGCCCCCAAATATGCCTCCAAATGCCCCCATACATCTCCAATTAGCCCCCAAATATGCCTCCAATTAGCCCCCAAATATGCTTCCAATTAGCCCCATATGCCTCCTATTAGCCGCATATGCCTCCTATTAGCCCCCATAATGCCCCCAGCAGCCACATTTTTTATAAAATTAAAAAAAAAAACACTTACCTCTCCTGCTCCTGGACGGACGCCGCCTGCCATTTTCTCCCTCCTCAGTCGACTGTGCGTGCTCTAAACTGGCGCGCACAGCGTGAGGTCA
Source organism: Bufo gargarizans (assembly GCF_014858855.1). NCBI lineage: Eukaryota > Metazoa > Chordata > Amphibia > Anura > Bufonidae > Bufo > Bufo gargarizans. Next base: position 202,726,141 of record NC_058084.1, on the reverse strand, counting down.
CAGAGCGACCTCACGCTGTGCGCAGCCCTGCACAGCCGACAGCCGAGGACCAGGAAGTGGTGAGTACAGAGCGTTCACCACTTCCTGGTCCTTCTGTACTAATGAGCGCTTCCTTAATGGAAGCGCTCATTAGTATTCACTCGGGGGAATCAGCGGGGGGGCACCTGGGGGGGCAAGGAACAACATAGGGGGGGCAATTGCCCCCCCTCGCCCCCCTCTAGCGACGCCACTAACCGCACCTATCCTAAGAATGGAGCTGGAAAAGTGATGGAGGGCGCACCGCGTGTGCACGGCCGCCCTGCATTAATTTCTATGGGACTGCCGAAAATAGCTGAGCACAGCTCCACTGTGTTCAGAGCATGCACAGTACAGGAACGAAGCTCCTCATGCGCCTGGAAAGCTCTGTCTTTTGTACTGTGCATGCTCTGAACAAAGTGATGATCGCGCTGCTGTGTGGCTTCGAGGCCAGGTGTGAATAAGTCTACATGCCTGGCCATGTCAAGTCAAAGAGGTGGTGGTGCGGCATGTAGAGGGGAGCAGTGCAATGAAGTGCAACAGAAATGCCCTTGTTGCACCCAAGGACTAATTTACATATGATTAAAATATGTTTTATCGGCAATGAGGCCATGAAGCGACATGACAGCAAGAACATTGGATTCGGCTGGCAAGAGCTTATAGGTCATATAAGCTGGTCTTAATAGGATGGATTTGATGACAAATTCCCTTTAAACTATTAACTGGAATATAAAATAAATAGATATTCTTTTAACATTCTGAAAAGCAGGTTGACTTGTAATAATTTAATGTCAGACAGATGACGGTAACACGTGTTCATTATTAATATATTTCTTCCAACTGTTTCTAGGGGATTTTGGGGTTTCGCGTCTTCTGATGGGCTCTTGTGACCTGGCAACAACTTTTACTGGGACACCATACTATATGAGTCCTGAAGCTTTAAAGCACGAGGGATATGACTCAAAGTCAGACATTTGGTGAGTAGGCACTGTGTTCATTCAGATATATCCAGCAATTCTCCAGTGCACGGTACAACTGTCTCCTCTGACATGTCTGGAGCCTAAGCATTCTCCGGCATACTGCATCTGTGCTCCACAGAACCTTTTCATGTCAAATTGTTATGAATTCTGTAGCTTTAAATATTGTTGTTGTGTTTTTTTTTTTGTTGCTGTTATAGATTTCCTATACAAACACATGTTAAAAATGCTCAGCTCGGGACCTCCATTGCAGATTCTGTCAAAAATGGCAGAAGAAAAGTCCTCTTTCCTCCACTAAAAAAGTGCAATCTCCAGTGAAAACTGAATGGACTACATTGCATTGCTTGTAAAAATGCCAAGAATTTAATGTGTGTTTTACAAGCATTTTTAGCTGCATTTTTTTTTATTCTTACATGTGTTTTCTTCCATTCCTATACAAAAGCCCATGGAAAAATACATACACGTTTTGAAGCATACACCACTGACCCAATTAAGGAAAACACCACAAAAATGGTTTTAGTGTTTTATTGTTCTCTATTGCATTAAAAAAGACAAGGCTTCCTTCACACACAACTTTGGTCGGAAACCACCATTACATACAGTATCCAAGCACATCCATGAGGTGAATACATACAGTACATTGAGGTAAGGCTTGAGGCAGCGGGAGGGGGGAGTAGGGGAAAAATGACAGGAAAAAAATAATCATATTCAAAGAACTTGCCAGAAGTTCTACGAGGTTTCGTTCAGAGTTAAGTATACTATTAACTATCACCTCCTTGCTTTAGACGTTGTGTTTCCTCTTTTTATTGGTTCTCAATACTTTTCTTTCCTGAAAAGAAATGGCTGTAGGATAAATGCGCATCCAGTTATTTTTCAAATAATAAATCAGAATCAATATTTCTAAAATCATATTCAGGTTCACTACGCTAGTACTAGGCTTGATGTCCCAGTTGCAGATGTAATTAATCATCATCCATGCGTCTTCATTGCGGGGAGCCTCAGGGTGATCCAGCAGATGGTGTGTCTGGAGTTCAGGTATACTGTCCTCTAATCCCTGTGCTCCTGATGCTCTCTACTCTGCAGATCGAGAAGCGTTTGTTTCCCTTCTATTATGTTAACTGATTATTAAAAGGGTCTTGTCTAAGGATTCACCTACCATTTGTGGTGCTCCTTGCAGGTTTCCCTGCTTTCTCCAAATGGAATTCAGACCCGTTTTTGGTCAAAAATACACGGTGCACGAGAATCATTAATAATAGTAATAATGTAGCAGTATGAATAAAGCCAGGACTCCAGGCTGACAGTCTTATCTCTTCGACAAAATATTGTAGCAAACCCACAGATGTGAGTAGTTTGCATTCTACAGTAAGTGATACCTGCAAATACAATACATTTTGACAAAGTCCATTTAAATATCTATACATTTCTATATTTAGAATGTGAATATTATTACGATCCTAAGGGCCGCAACTTTAAATTGTCAGCCTTCGAACTGCAGCGCTGTCTCCCACTAAACATAATGGGAGGCAGACACCACGCAGCCACAGAGGGAGTTCTGGCACCGTGTGGTCATACCCTTAGGGCTGTTTTACACGAGAGAGTCCATTGCGGGACTGGACTTGCAGGAGCGCAGGGCATTTCAGTGATTTATAATGCTATGTGCCTCTGCTTGACCTCACTGCTATAGGATCATAGTGACATAAAGCTGTCAGTATGATCCTGTATCTGCAAGGTCAAGCAGAGGCACATAGCATTATAAATGATTACAATGCTGTGCGCTCCTGCAAGTCCACAGCGGAGGATCACACACACAGAGCATGATTCCTGCAATGGACTCTCTCTCTCTGTCGTAAAACAGCCTTAGGGGGTGATTTATCAATGGTGTTATGCCACAATAGTGGGGCCTTACATAGCTGAACTCTTAGGCCTCGTCCACATTTCTGTTTTTCACTGACATGTGCGGCAATGCAGCAATTTGGTCCATGATGCAGACCAAACAGCTTATTGAAGTCTATGGGTCTGTGAAAATTACAGACACAATACGGATAAAAACTGTGTTGCGTTTGTGGTGCGTCTGTTTTCCACTGAAGACTAATAGAAGACACACTGGAAATAAATTTTCAGGTGAACAATGTCTGTGGATTACAGATGAGACGAGGAGGCTAAAAACAGACACATGGACCAAGCACGAGTCCTTCACGGACATCTTCACAGGTGAAACAAAGATGCTTTTTTCACATATTTGAAAATGACACGGAAATGTGGACAAGGCCTTACTCCAGCACACTTTTTAGTATTTTCTTCTCTAGGGGGAATTACTATAGACAGTGTGCCTAGGGTGTTTGGCACTGGGGCGGTTCCTATCTCTGCCCCCCCCCCCATACTTTAAAAAAATTGTACCCCCTCACAGTAGTATTGCCCTCATTGTACAACCTTCACAGTAGTTTTGTCCAGATATGTGCCCCCTCATGGTAGTTATGCTCACTCTGTGACCCCTCACAGTATTTATGCCCTCACTGTCCAACTTTCACAGTAATTGTGCTCACATTGTTCCCTCTTAAAGTACTTATCCCTTCATTGTGCCCCCTTCACAGTAGTTATGCCCTAATTGTGCCCCCTCACAGTAGTTCTGCCCTCTCTGTGCCTCTTTCAAAGTAGTAATGCCCTATCTGTGCCCCCTTCACAGTTGTTATGCCCTATCTTTGCCCCTTTAGAGTAGTTATGCCCTCACTGTGCCCCCATAATAGTAATAATGCCCTCTGTTCACCTTCACAGTAGTAATTCCAATTGTGCCCGCTTCACAATAATAATGCCCACTCTGTGCCCCATAACAGTTATGTCCACCCACTTCATAGGAGTAATATCCTCTGTGCCACTTTCACAGTAGTAATGCCCTCTGTGCCCCCTTCATAGTAGTAATACCTATTGTGCCACTTTCATATAGTAATGCCCATTGTGCCCCCCTCATAGTACTAATGTCCATTGTGCCCCCTTCATAGTACTAATGCCCATTGTGCCCCCTTCATAGTAGTAATGGCCACTGTGTCCCCTTCATGGTAATAATGTCAATTGTGCCCCTTCATAATAGTAATGCCCATTGTGCCCCCTTCACAGTAGTAATGCCCATTGTGCCACCTTCATAATAGAAATTGCCCACTGTGCCCCCTTTATAGTAATAATGCCCATTATGCCCTCTTCACAGTAGTAATGCCCATTGTGCCTCCTTAATAGTAGTAATGCCCATTGTGCCCCCTTCACAGTAGTAATACCCATTATGCCCCTTCACAGTAGTAATGCCCATTGTGCCCCTTTATAGTAATAATGCCCATTGTGCCCCCTTCATGATAGTAATGCCCATTGTGCCCCTTCATAGTAGTAATGCCCATTGTGCACCCTTCACAGTAGTAGTGCCCACAGTGCCCTTTCATAGTAGTAATGCCCATAGTGCCCCCTTCATAGTAATAATGCTCATTGTGCCACCTTCATAATAGTAATTCCTAATGTCCCCCCTGCATAGTAGTAATGCCTATTGCGCACTCTTCACAGTAGTAAAGCCCATTGTGCCCCCTTCATAGTAGTCATGCCCATTGTGCCCCCTTAATAGTAGTAATGCCCATTGTGTCCCTTTGTAGTAGTAAGCTGTATTGATGGAAGCGCTCATTGCTTCTCAGCTCTAGCACCCCACTGAGAGCGGGCAACCAATGCGGATGACCTGTAAGGGCTTATTCTTGGATCAATCCCAGCTCATCTGAACTGATTTCAGAGGTGATTGAGCAATAGGTCTTTCTAGCATGCGAGATCCTGCAAAAGTGCTATAATCAATTTATCTGCCTGTGTACCAACATCTGCCTGATTCCTCAGTTCTGACCCTGTTCCAGCCCAACCGCAGATCCACTGTCCTGTATTCATAGCATCATTTGAGTATAGGACAGTAGATCCATGTTTGGACTAGAACTAGAACAGCATCGTAGGTCACTAACATGCAGTATGTATCTGCAGCCAGTCCAGGAAATGCAGCCATCACACTGACCATATTTAATGGACCATACGCATGCATCTCATTAAGCCTTAACACTGCAGAATTTGGTACCTCCTGTAAATACAGAGAAAGCACTACTAAGAATTAGTGTTGATCGCGAATATTCTAATCGTGAATTTTTATCGTGAATATCAGTACTTCGAAAATTCGCGAAGATGTAGAATATAGTGCTATATATTCTTAATCGTGAATATTCTAGATTTTTTTCATCAGTAACCTCTCTTCTTGCTTGTGGGCCAATGAGAATATCTTTGTCAGAGCTTAGCAACATCCCTAGCAACCAATAGGAAAGTTGCCTACCCCTTACTATATAAGAAACTCCTCAGCAGCCATTTTCTTTTTTTTTTTTGCAATTCTGAGAGAGAGAGAGCGGTGACATTACTGTGCTCTGTGCTTTCATCTGGATCCTATTCCTTATCCAAATACATTAGATAGTTAGTTAGCTCATATATATTGTGGTAATGTGAACAGTGCTGGAAGGTGTGTTGTCCCACTTCAAGTATCTCAGATGGGTGAGACAGATAAAATCCAGAGAGTGGCAGTAGTCTCAGCAAAGCATAGTTTGCTGAGACATATTTGTATACATTTTCTGGGCTGGATTTTACTTGGACTGGTGGCTAGGCTTGGTAAAGGGAGTTCCCAGTCCACACCCTTCCAGTATGGGTTTTCCTTTCTACCTGAGGTGATCGCAGGTGAGGCCTGCTGTAATCAGGCTTGCATAAAGCGCCTCAGAGTAGGTCAGTCTGAGGAGAGAGAGCGAGACTGTTCTGTGAAGCAGAGGCTCTGTGTGTGGTCTCAGTCAGGAGGACTGAGGGGCCACAAGGCTTTCAATAGCCTGAGGTTTGGAGGACCTAGAGAACGAGGGTTGCACGCCCAATGTCTGGAGGACTACTGGGCAACACTCCCCCAAAAGGTACTGGAGTTGCCACAGCCTTGAGGCTGCAGTATTGATGATGGCTGAGGAAAGCCGCATATGTTGTCCATGTGTGAACTGAGCTCTATGAGTGAGGTAGGGACGTATTTTGTTTAGGTAGTGCCTAGACGGGCAGGAGTTTATTTGTGTTTTAAGTGTTGGCGGTGCGGGAACCTCACCCCACCCAGTGATGTATAACTGGACTATCCTTTATAAGAAGACTGTCAAAATAAATGCACAGTTTGGACATGAAAATCTGTTGTCTGGTGAGATATCTGTGACTGTGACCCCCTGAAATATACAGATTGTCAGAGTAGGTTAGATAGTGATATAGTGTAGCTGTTCCAGTGCAGGGTGTTGTGGTAGGTAGTGTGATAGGAATTACTGTTTCTCTGCTGTCCATACATACCTGCTGCAGACATAGTGCTGTGATGTCACAACAATACTTAGTGCTCCAATCAGTAATATCTACTCAGACCTGATAAAATGTGAAGTTGCATGTATTGGGCAAAAAATATGCGCATCAATAGTGCTGATATGCGCAATCACGAAAATAATGACTGGAGATCTCGAATTCTAGAATTTGCTAATTTATTGCGAATATTCGGAAAATTTGAAAAATATTGTGAAAATGAATATTGTCTATGCCGCTCATCACTACTAAGAATAACTTCTGTATCATATGAGTACAGATCTCTGAGGAAGGCCTTTTACTTCTACTTACTACTAGGTCTTCTGGAAGTAGAATATTGATGACCATTTGTCTGGATAGGTGATTAATATAAGATTGGTGGGTGTCCAACTCCCAGCTGCTGATCAGACGTTGGCATCCTAGTGAGCACCGTGGCCTCTTCCTAGGCCAGTGACGGCATTGGTCACATGGCCTATGTGTATCTCAGGGAACCTGTCACTATGAAAATGCAGTGTAAGCTACAGGCGGCATGTTATAGACCAGCAGGAGCTGAGCAGACTGATGTGCAGTTTTGTGGGAAAATATTCAGTAAAAATTGTGTTTTATTCATTTAAATCCCTGCTCATTCTGGGCTTTGAAGTCAAGAAGGTGGTCCTATGAGTGATTGACAGCTATCACTGTATACACAATCGTGGAGGAAAGACTGTCAATCACTGATAGGACCGCCTACTAGACTTCAAAGCCCAGAATGAGCAAGAATTGAAATGAATAAAATATGGGTTATACTGAATTTTTTCCAACACAACTATATATCAATCTGCTCAGCTCCTCCTGCTCTATATACCATGCTGCCTTCAGTTCAAACACTGTGTTCAATGTGACAGGTTCCCTTTAAGAGAATGTCCTCGGCTCAAATGCCAAGCGCAAACACTGTATAATGTACGGCACTGGGCTTTTTAAGTTCTGAGGGGGTTGCAGCGCTCACTGGAGTGTCGCGTTCTCTTCAGCCAGTTGACCGGCAGGGTGTGAGGCCCCCACCAGTCTGATATTGATGACCTATCCTGAGTATAGATCAACAGTATTCTACTCCTGGAACTCCCCTTTAAGGTATAGTCTTTTAGCCAACTTCTAATCTAATGACAAACAGTGCTGACGCCAATTTGACTTTTTTCTTTCATAGAATTGTGTGACTTTTCTTCCTATCTATGCGTGTCAGGCTTTATTTCAATTTCTCTTTATTTGGACAATATAATTAGCCATAATCAGTGCCATGGGAGAGCATTAATGTTGGTGATTTTTGGTTTTAATAGACTATTGATTAGTAGTTTTGTATCATTGCTACATCTGCTGCATAAGGCATTCATTTTACAAAATTCTACATAATTATAAAGAAATGCTAGCATCTGCATAGATAATTACAGTGTGCCGCAAAAAAATAATATATGGAAATTAAGTGGATCTTCAAAAAGAGAAGTTTACACTTGGTCACTCGTGCTGGGTTTTGGTCCACAGCCTCCTCCCAATCATCTTTTATGTTTTTAAATGTCAGTTTTAATTAGAAAACATCTCAGTAATGAAGAAACCTGATTAGATGTTCAGCAAGAACTTAATGAATACATAGCTGTAATTTAGAAGTTTTCTTTAAATAACTGTGTTTTATAAAAGCAGATTGTAATAACATATGCATGATTAATTCTAGAATTTCCGAAATAGGGCTGCACCGTGCAGCTGTCTTTCTTCATACAATTTAGCCCTCAGACTTGATATGTTTCAAGCATCCGTGCCATTTTATTTGGTTAAGGTAATAGTTCATGTTAGGTGACTAGGTTATTGTATACACTCTTATACACTTCTGTCAAGTGGGTTTCAAACACTAGCAGTAAAATGGTTTGTACAGAGGAGTTCAGTGATTCTCCATAACTTCATTTGTTGCCATTGTTTCTGCTGCTGTCATTGTACTGTACCTATACACTCTAATTTCATAGTGTTCCAGTAATCTTTTTATTGATAGGCTTTGCTTTATTACCATATAGTGTGTCATAATGTGTGCTTATTTATAGGCTGAATTCTATTCTAATAATAACACAGTATTACGTGTGTGGGCTCTTGTTACTCGAATGATGACACAATCATGTTTTTGTGGATCGACTGAATTCCATTTTGATGATGTGTTAATAATTTGCATGTTTATTTATAGGCTGTATGTCATGACAGCACTGTCCAGAGTGGGTATGGGTAAGGTGACCAGCTTTGGGAGGACAGTCTGGTTTCCTGGTTCCCTGTCCTCTGTTCAGTGCAGGGATGTCCTCCTTTTCATCAACAAATGGACTGACTGAGGCTTTTCTCTCCCTCAGCTGGTGGACATGACTGACCCAGGGTGAGAGAAGCATTCTGACACCAGCTCAGCTCACCTGACGGTCTTCGCATACTTTTTTCCCCTCTTTACACAGGATGAGGGGTGTGGCTTAGAGTAGTCAGGATGTGGCTTAGCAGATTCGGGCGTGGTCTACAATGACCGTCTTTTGTAGGTGAAGCAAGCGGCCACCCTACTTACGGGTGTCGCATCACTCATCATAGCTTCTCCCTGGTGGCTTGGCCCTGCTGGTCATCCTTTGCCCTGCAACAGTAAGGATTGGCTGCCAGACCCCTGTCTCTCACACTGCAGGCCACACATTGGCGGCTATCCATAGAACAGCGCACAATCTGCACTAGCCAATCGCTAGACTTCTGTGGGTATTCTAAGCACCTCTCCCTGCAAAAGTGCTATAATCTATTTAACTGCCTGTGTGCCAACATCTGCCTGATTCCTTAGTTCTGATCCTGTGCCACATGCCCTGACCTTTGGACTGTTCTATGTATTCACACAAACTATGCCCACCCTGACCTCGGCCTGTTATCGAGTATGAGTTTGCCTGTTGTCTTGCCTGGGCTAAGCCATGACCGCCTTAGTCCAGAAGCCAGAGACTCAGGCAGCAAACCAGAAGAGGTCTGTGACCTGCATAGCAGATTGCTGCAGGGAGTCAGGGGAGTATTATTTTGTTTCAAACTAGCAATGGGGGAAGATGGTACTAGGGGGCACTATGTAGGAGGGTGCATTATGACTACAAGGGGGCTCTATAAGTACTGGGAACACTACAGGGGATACTGAAGGGCATTATACCTACTGGGGCACTATGTGGGGGTTATTATATGTATGTATTATATGTATATATGCATAGGGGAGCCACTATAAATACTGGGGGCACTACAGAGGGCACTATAAGCACTGGGGGCATTATATGGGTGCTCTACTGTTGACACTACAGGGGGTATTATACCTATTGGTGGCGCTGCAGAGGGCATTCTAATTATTGTTGGCACTATAGGAGGACTCTATGAGGGGGGAGTCTAACTACTGAGGGCTCTACAAAGGGTATTCTAACGCCTGGGGGCTCTACAGGGGTTATTATAACTACAGGAGGCTTTATAACCAGTCCTATAGAGGGGCCTTATTACAATTGGGGAACTTTAAGGAGCCTTATTGGTACTGGGGGAACTTTGGGAAGCTTTATTACTACTGGGGACATTGTGGGACATTATTATTAGTATCATGAATACAGGGGAGGGACACAGAACTATGCCTCCAAGCTAAGGAGAGGGTAAAGGTCACCTCCTAGGAAGTCCCTAAACCTGGCCCTGACTCCTGTCAGTATGTATAGACCCTGAAGGTGGGAAAATACATACTCTGGAACCTAGACCCTAGGAGCCCTGAAATGCCCTAAGTAGTGGCAGGGAATGAAACTACTGGTTCCTTCCCAGGTGAATGAACCAGCGTCTCGCTGAGGCCTAGTAACAACAAGCAGAGGGGAACAACCAAATACAAAGAGCAGTACAACTTATCTTATAGAAAATCGATGAGCAGGAACACAGATAAGGTCCATACACCAACTCTTCCAAATCCATGCAGAGAATATCAACCGCATGGTATGAAGTGTGAGACCAAACTAAGTACGGAATGCAGTAATGACCACAGGCTGCACCTGACAAGAGCTGTGGTCATTACCAAACCACAACACTGAGAATCAAGAGACTGTCAGTTAACCTCATGTGCAGTCAGTCTCTCCGATCTTCTAACCTCTGTCACAGAAAGCATTGTGACAATTAGGGCTTTGTGGGGGCATTATTAATATTGGCAACAATATGGAGGGCACTATTAATAGGGACACTCTCAAGGAGCATAATTACTGTAGGGCCACTATTACTAATGCAGGAACTCTGGGAGAGAATTATTACTATTGAAAGGACTTTTAGGAGCACTTTCAAGAATATCTGTATTGCTCTGTAATTTCTACAGTATAGTATTTGTGGGCATTGGGGAGCACAGTGGGCACAGTATTGAGGGTAGCAGCAAGGTAACACTGTTAGGGCACCAGGAGGAGGATGATAGAAAAGTGAGAAACCTAAGATATTTGTGGCAAACTCTGCAGAGTGCTAAAAAAATCTAATTTTCCCTCATCAGTCTGCACCCAGTACCCCATAATGGCGGAGGGAAAATTGAATTTTAGAATTTATTTGCAAATTTCTGTTAAGGAAAAACTAAGATTAAGATCCTTTGCTACGACACTTTAAATTTTGTTCTGAAACCTTCCATTTCTCTTGATCATCTTTGAGATGTTTCTACAACTTGATTGGAGTCCACCAGTTGTAAATTTAAATTATTGGAAATGTCTATAATGTCTTACAGCTGACGATGCATATCAGAGCATGAGAAGGAAGGAACTATCTGTGGCGTTCCAAGACATTATTGTGTGGAGGCACAGATTCGGAGAAGGGTACAAAACTATTTTTGTTGCACTGAAAGTTCCCAAGAGCACAGTGGCCTCCATAATTCTTAAATGAAAGATGTTTGGAACAACGAGGACTCTTCCTAGAGTTGGCTGCATACCAAATTAAGTAATCGAGGGAGAAGGATCTTGGTAACAGAGGTGATCAAGAACCCAATGGTCACTCTGGCTGAGTTCCGAAGATCCTGTGTGCAGATGGGAGAAACTTCCAGAAGGTCAACCATCATTGCAAATACTTCACTAATCTGGACTTTTTGGAAGAGTATCCGGAAATAAGCCTCTCCTCAGTAAAATACACAAAAGTCTGTCTGGAGTTTGCAAATAAACACCTAAAGGACTCTCAGATGTCTGATGAAACCAAGATTGAACCTTTTGGCCTGAATTCTAAGCGTTATGTCTTGATGAAATCAGGCACTGCTCATCTCCTGCCCAATACCATCCCTACAGAGAGGCATGGTGATGGCAGCATCACACACTGGGGGTGGTTTTCAGTAGCTGGGGCAGGAAGACTGGTCAGGGTTGAGGGAAAGCTGAATGGAGCAAAGTACAGAGATATTCTTAATGGAAACCTGATACAGTTCTCTGGACCTCAGACTGGGATGAAGGGTCACCTTCCAACAAGACATTGACTATTCACTCTGTGAATGTCTTTGAGTGGCCCAGCCAGAGCCCTGACTTGAACAAAATCAAATATCCCTGGAAAGACCTGAAAATAACTGTCCACCGATGGTCCCCATCGAATCTTGAGAGGATTTGCAGGTCCTCTCAATCCAGGTGTGCAAACCTTATGGCATCATACCCAAGAAGACTGGAGGCTATAATCACTTCCAAAGGTGCTTCAACTTGGTACAGAGTAAAGGGTCTGAATACTTATGCCCATGCAAACATTTAGTTTTTCCTTTTTGCAAAAATGTCTAAAATTCTATTATCACTTTCTCATTATGGGGTTCTGAGTGCAGATTGATTTTTATTTTAGCACAAGGCTGCAACACAACAAAATGTGAAAAATGTAAAGGGTCTGAAGACTTTCCTGATGCACTGTATTATGGTGATTTCACACCAGTGTGTTTGGCTTGACTGTATTATGATAATGTCAAAGGGTTTTATTTTTTTTACACATTAGGTCTGCCCTTTATTGTAATGATATCACAATAGTCTAAAGATATATAAACTTGTGTGTGTAGCAATACTATGAGTTCTTGCCCTCTTTTATAATGATGTTCTAATGTTTGTATTTACGGTACATTGTGTGTTCTCTTATGACCATGTCACATTATAGTGTGTGTGTGATTATCAGCTATACTATATTAGGATGATGTTTGGGTTTATGTATAAGTTGTGCAGGGTTGAGATGATGTCACAACAATGTTTGGCAGAATCTGCGACAGAGGTCCGAAAATGAGTCTCCAGCACAGATGAGAACAAGCCTTAACTGTTTTTTTTTTTCTTTCACACCATTTTGTAAATGTACAAATGTCAATATTTATTGGTATTTAGAGAATGGATTCATATTTGGACAATTTATTTCATCTAGCTTTCTTATATTTAATAGTAACTTTTTATGGACATGATAAAAGAGGTTGTCCAAGATTTTTTTTTAAATAGTCAGGACAGAAAATTTTGTAAAAAACACACAATCAAACAAAAAAAAACATTATTCTGGTACCGGGCACTTTGGTCCCCACTGATCCTGCTGTGATAATATTACATTCATTATTCACAAACACTTGGCTCAGCAGTCACATGCTGTTCACGCACTTGTAACCCTTTAGGCCAGTAATTGGCTACAGTGGTCACATGAACAATCTATGGAAAATGACTGGTGCAGGACCTGAGAGGCTGGACCAGAATGGCGGCTTTAGAGTGGCAGGACATTTAAATGGTGAGTAATGTTTTCTTTATTTTACAGTTTTCTTTCTTTATTTTACAATTAAAAGGATTGTCTCACTTCAGTAAGTGGCATTTATCATGTAGAGAACGTTTATACAAGGCACTAAGTAATGTATTGTTTTGTTATTATCCATATTGCTTCCTTTGCTGTCTGTATTCATTTTTCCATCACATTATACACTGCTCATTTCCATGGTTAAAGAACACCGTGCAATCCATCAGTGGTGGTCGTGCTTGCACACTATAGGAAAAAGCACTAGCCTATCTGCGCTCCCATGTTCCCAGCCACCAGAGAGGCTGACGCTTTCTCCTACAGTGTGCAAGCACGACCACCACTGATGGATTGCAGGGTCTGTAACCATGGAAACGAGCAGTGTATAATGTGATGGAAAAATGTATCCAGCCTGCAAAGGAAGCAATATGGATAATCACAATACATTAATAGGTTGCTTGTATTAACTTTCTCTACATTATAAAGATCATTTGCTGAAGTGAGACAACTCCTTTGAGTACAATTAGTTTTCACTAACAACATAACTTCTTTCACACTGCCCTTGGCCATTTTTCAAACAGCCCCTTTTACAGTTTAGCACCATTAAAGAGGACCTGGCTGTCACCACTCCTGACATGTCTGTTTTGATAGCTACATGCATTCTTCATGTGATAACCATTCTGGAGCCTCTATTCTTATGGCTCTATTTTGTGCCATTGCCTTATTATTTCTACTAGAAGTTATGAATGTATTGCTAGCAGTCTGCAGTAGAGCCATAGGAATAGATGTTCCAGAATTGTTATTACATACCTTTAAATAACTACAATAAACAGGTTTATCTCGATGTATGTACTCAGAATGAAAATGTATTTTGTAGTTTTATTAATTAAATTTGGGTAACAACCAAATAACTTTTCATTTCCTGGACAACCCTCTTAACTTGTATTCTAGTTACTCATAGAACCATTGGACTTACCTGCTGATTGATCTGACTCAAAAAATTTAGGGACAACGGATAACATTGCACAAAAATTGACTTTAAGGCCTAGTTCATTTCCATCAGTTATTGTGAGTCAAACCCAGGAGAGGAGCCTACACTGAGATAAGGTATAATGGAAAGATTTGCACCTATTCTGTGTTTGTGACTCGCACCTGGTTTTGGTTCACAATAAGGCCGAATGCACGCGGCCGTGTTCCGCAGCCAAGAGCGGTCCGTGGTAACACGGCCTGGATTCCTGTTCAGAGCAGCAGCGCACAGCGTCATTGGTTGCTATGACGCCGTGCGCTCCCTGCTGCCGCTGCAGTACAGTAGAACACTGGTATAAATCATACCAGTGCCCTACTGTACTGCGGCAGCAGGAACCGCACGGCGTCATAGCAACCAATGACGGCCTGGATTCCTGTTCAGAGCAGCAGCGCACGGCGTCATTGGTTTCTATGACGCCGTGCGGTTCCTGCTGCCGCCGCAGTACAGTAGAGCGCTGGTATGATCTATACCAGTGTTCTACTGTACTGCAGCGGCAGCAGGGAGCGCACGGCGTCATAGCAACCAATGACGCCGTGCGCTGCTGCTCTGAACAGTAATCCAGGCCGTGTTACCACGGACCGCTCTCGGCCGCGGAACACGGCCGTGTGCATTCGGCCTGACTGATGGAAATCACTGACCAAATCATTGAAGTGTGAACTACACCTAAGGGACTATTCTGATTTTGAGCCATAATATTGCACGGACTGTAGCAGACAGTGTAGCTTAGGTAACACAGTTCTGTGTGTAAGTAATGCAGTATTTCTTCATTTGCTTGCCTATACCTTTATTAGAAAGCATGACAACGTATTGCTTCAGGGCCTTCAACCCTCGGTGGCAATCCATTATAATAAATAAATAAGACACATAAGAGAATATGAATGATGAAAACACAGCGTTCATCTGTCAGTATTAGAGCGGTAGTGACAATTTAATTCTTTATCAGATACAACATATTATGACATTCTATTTAATATGTTAGCTATTTATTTGCACAGAAGGCTTTACCGTTCCATTTATATGTGATTTTGGATCAGATACCAGACTGACACTGTAGTTCATTCCCCAAACACATATAAAGCAGAGACTGACAATGTCTCCCCCCGGTCCTCATTATAATTGCTCTAGTTTGTGCCACATCAACTTTGCATTCCTTGGGAAATCGACACGGTAGAATATTATTTTGCAGCTGATTTGTCAGGGGGATTTTTTTAGGCAATTTTATTAAATGTATAGACTTTCAAATTTGTCTTATGAACATGAATTCAAGGCATTCAGATAATTGATTAGTGTTCTACACTAATTCTGTAAATCTAATTATTTCCTTATTATTTAAAGGGCATCTGTCAGTGGATTTGTACCTATGAAACTGGCTGACCCATCTGTGTTGACCCCACGTTCATATGTGCCTTCATTGTTGAGAAAAATTAAGTTTTAATATATTTTAATCAGCCTATAGGAGCAACGATGGCAAGCCTTTTTACAGTACATCATTTTTAATTTGGGATATACTGGACCAATAAAAAATGGTTGCAAGTGTGAATACATGTATACCATTGTAAAGATCTCTGTACAATTTCATGTATACCATTGTAAACAATCCCTGTATTGTTATATAATATCAGTTATTCAATAGACACGATGGTTCCTTGAAGTTCAGACCTTCTGTTGAGCTCTACCATGATCTAAGTTTGGTTGAAGGGGAGTGCAGGGTTCTGGCTGTTGCAGATGTAATTCACATACTAAAATGCAGGTTTATTAGACCTCAGTCTTGTGTATATACAATCAGCGGCACTCCTCTCTTATGGCTATTCTACTGCTCAGGGGTGGACTGGCCATGGAACCTACAGGAAAAATCTTGAGTGGGCCGATGCCCTGTGGGCCACCCGAGCCCGGACGCTGGCAGTTAGGGCAGTATTTTGTGTTGCACTATGGTAGTTGGTTCTGTTGGGACAGCATATTGTGCTGCACTTTGCTATTTGGTTCTGCTGCAGAACCAAATACCAAAGTGTAGCCAGGGGTGCACCTAGCCTTTTTGCTCCCTGAGCCGAAAACTGAAATGGCCCCCTCCTTCCCCCTCCAATGCCAAATTCTCAACTTATCCCCTTCCCTCCAGCCCTACTGTTAAAGGCGTACTTGGAAAACATTACATACACCGCTGCAAAACATACAAAGTAATACAGCAGGCAGGGCCAACCTGTGGCTCTCCAGCTGTTGTAAAACTACAACTCCCACCATGCCCTTCTATAGGCTAATAGCTGTAGGCAGTCTGGGCATGCTGGGAGTTGTAGTTTTGCAACAGCTGGAGAGCCTCAGGTTGGCCATCCCTGTAATACAGTGCTACATACATCTTACATCCAGTGACGTCTCCTCTGATGTAGATGTTCTCTTTACTTATCATTTATCATCTATTTCCATGAAAAAAAATATCCCCTTATCATGTGACAGTACAAAAATTCTCCCTTATAATGTGTGCCAGTACAGAAAATGACCCCCTTTTAGTGCCTCCAGTAGAACAAATGTCCCCATAGTGGCCCCCTTATAATGTGTGCCAGTTCAAAAATGCCCCTTTTAGAGCCACCAATTTCCCCATAGTGCTTACAGTGTTACCAAATAATGACCCCCCCATTGTGGCCCAACAGCATGCTGCCAAAGAAAAATAATAAACTGAAATACCTCCATTCTGCTGTCAGTGATGTGGTGCAGGACACAAGCCTCTTCCAGTCTGTGCCCTGAGCTGTATGCAGCCCGGCTCAGGCAGCATGACGATAATGATGACACCAGCCTCCGATCGGCTACAGGCACTAGGACTAAAGCCTATTAGATGGAACGATGAGGCAGGGACACATCACTCCCATGCCCTGCCACAGCATTTAACTGTATTGCTGCTCTGAGAAGAGCGATACAGTTAAGTGGAAGCACTCATTGCCCATGGCCCTTCTGCTGCCCCTCACCCCCACTTGTGCCTACCTGGCGCAGCCTGAGGCAATCGCCTCACCTTGCCTCATTGGTGGTGCACTCCTAAGTGCAGCACACTATACCGCCTCTTGATTTTAATGATCCTGCCTACTTGAGTTGTCCCCACCTTCTGTCAATTTGGGCCCACTAACAACATTGAACCACTTTAGTTTTTTTTCCAGGGCTTCTTTAAATTTCCAGTCTACCCCTGCCAGTGCTGTGTACCAGCAATCCACAGTACTGGTTCCACAGATCCTCAGCACATTTTCACAGAAATATGTATAGTAACGTTTCTACTCAAGTGGGTCCTTCTCAAGTTGGCTTCTCTGTACATATTCATGCATATCCATGTGAGCACAGACCAATCGCCATATACGGAGTGCGTATGTTTTTCCAACCATTTTTATATAGCTATAAACAGTATTATGTTAAGATGTATTAATACTACTGGCTAATGCTTCTGCTTCCTATAATTCCACTCTGCACATACATATATATACACTGTACATATTATAATTACTGATATGGGATGCAGATCCCTTTCCCCATTATTACTTTCTTAGCATAGTGTAATTTCATTACCTAGGGGTTAAGGATCAGCAGTTCTGATTTATTTACTGGTAATTTAATTATCTTTTTCCATATTCTGAATAATCAAAGGGGAACGCAGTAACAGATTATTAAATTACAACGTTGCTAGAGCTTTAATTGTTGCAAAAGCGCTTAATGTGTTATCATATATGTGTAAGCATGTAGTACCTATAAACCATTATGACATTATTAGTATATGGTCCCATTATGACATTATTAGTATATGGTCCCAGGCTCCACTGTGTAAACGCAGTCGAGCAATGCAGGCGCCCAAGCCTGCTCTGGTTAATGAAGTCTGCTATGTGTCTAACATTAAGTAAATCAAAGCAAACATTAAAGAATATTGTAGCAGTGGGTGAGCTGGCCTGGGTGCCTTGGGGGGCCATGGCTTGATTACTAGCCAGGACAATATTACCAAGAAGTTTTCCCACTCATTCACTGCTGTCAACATCTGTATTCACGCACTGTGTCATTAACCAGGATTTTTTGTGCAACAATGACCTTTTGTTTGCTAACTCCACGTTTTATATTGTCCGTTTACTGTGTGGCATATTGCAGATTGTAGTGATAAACTATGTTTGCCTATACGATAGCATTTTGCGATTCCCTTAAAGGGAACCTGTCACCGGGATTTTGTGTATAGAGCTGAGGACATGGGTCGGTAGATGGCCGCTAGTACATCTGCAATACCCAGTCCCCATAGCTCGGTGTGCTTTTATTATGCAAATAAACCGATTTGATACATATGCAAATTAACCTGAGATGAGTCCTGTCCCTGACTCATCTCACATACAGGACTCATCTCAGGTTAATTTGCATATGTATCAAACCGGTTTATTTACACAATAAAAGCACACAGAGCTTTGGGGACTGGGTATTGCGGATGTGCTAGCGGCCATCTAGCGACCCATGTCCTCAGCTCTATACACAAAATCCCGGTGACAGGTTCCCTTTAAAGTGACCTTCCTGTTCAAGAAAAAAAATCACATTAGCTAGAAAAGGAATAGAATATATATATCTAGTGCCCTTCTTTTCATCTTTTCAGGTGCAGATCTGCCATTTACTGGGCTCCTCTTCTGCCATCCAAAATGGTCTTACTGCTTTTCAGACTTCATGATACATACTGTTTATTTGGTATGGGAAAACATGGAGCCTTCTCGCGCATGCAGCGGACGTCATGGCCGGTGGATCTCCACTGTTTCAAACAGCAGAGACTCTCAGCTAATGACTGCGACCACCAATAATGCCAATTGCAGTCATTAAAGTCTTTAGATGCCGTGATCAAGCCAGATCATGACATTTAAAAAGTGAAAAACACGAAAGCTTGTGCTTCTGGACTTTTTACTGGCATCCTCTGCAGCCAATGAGCATGCCGGTAATTTAATTCAATACCCTGGGTCTCTCTGAAGAGACCCAGGGTATTGAAGCTGCAGTTATTATTGTGGCCAGCAGGTGGCAGGCCAACATAAGAAATTAGTAATTCTGTACAAATAATGGGTCTAAAAGACTCATGATTGTTAAAAAAAAAAGGATTTTATAGGCTCAAATACAAGCTTCAAAATAACAGTAAAAAAAACTGTTAAAAATATATATATATAAAAAAATAAACGTTTAATTCACCTCTCTTTCCGTAGAATAAAAAATAAATACATAAATAACAAAAAATATAAATATCATGGGCATTATCGCATCTGAAAACACAATACTATTAAAAAATAAAAATGGGAAAAAAGGTTCAAAATGGCCCATACAGCTCTGTAGATATAACTATAAAGAAGTTATGGAGGTCAGAATATGGTGATGTAAAAAAAATATATTTTTTTTTCAAAGTTTAAACTTATTTATACACTATTTAGACATAAACCTATACATATGTGGTATCGTGGTAATCGTACTG
The DNA here is from genome assembly GCF_014858855.1 of Bufo gargarizans. NCBI lineage: Eukaryota > Metazoa > Chordata > Amphibia > Anura > Bufonidae > Bufo > Bufo gargarizans. The sequence goes on along the minus strand of NC_058084.1, from coordinate 202,706,613 downwards.
ACCCAGAGAATGAAGGTCACAGGTCAGTTTTGCTACAAACAGAACGCTGTGGGAACAAAACCTGTAAAACTGTGGAGGGATTGCGTTGTTTTTTCCAATTCCACCCATTTGGAATTATTATCCCGCTTCCTACTACATTGTATGCCATATTAAATGGTAGCATTAGAAAATACAACTTGTCTCACAGAAAATAACATTTATTAAGACCAGCGTTTTAGACAAATGTATAAAAAAAATATGTTGACATAAAAATGAATTAAAAGGGGTTGTCAAGCCTTTACTAAGTGATGGCTTGCCCGATACTCCACACCACCAACGATCAGCTTTTTGGTTGTAGCTACGTCACTGGAAGTCGGTGGTGGAACTGCATAGCACTCTCAACTGTGTAGTGGAGGGAGCTCCACATTACTATAGTGCTGCTACAACCAAACAGCTGGTGGGTGGTGTTGTGGGGTGGATCAGCTGGTCTGCAGTAGCCCCCTACGACTTCCAGCTTTAACTTCATTGGGAGCAGTGCTGCAGTATCGGGCTGTCCACTACACAATGGACAGAACTGCTTAGTTCTGGCACAGTCTTCTAATGTAGTTCCAGGGCTGTCGCAGAACAGCTGAAAGTTGAAAGTACATCAATATAACAGTACCGGAAAAGCCTTTTAAACAATAGGTATTTCCTTTTAAACAATTTGCACTGAGCAGCTGTCTGCAGTGTGTTGGTTGATAGGAACTGTTAAACTAATCCACGGAGATGTAATTATTGGCAAGCATAAAAGACCACATGTCATGAAAATGTAAATTGTTTGCTCGATGTCAGGGTACAAAACAAAATAATAATAGTGTTGAGACTGGCCAAATAATAGTGTTGAGAATCGCCAAAGCCTTTGATTAATAATGTTACAAGCTCCACTCCATAGACAAAGGTTGAGGACTTCATTGAAATCTTCTAAAAAATTAATAGGAAAAGCCGAAAACAGCACGACAATAAAGAATTGATGGATTTTTTATGCTCACTAGATATCACTTTCCAACAATTTGATGCATTGTAACTCATAAAAGATGCTTCTGTACAAATATAACATGGACCTAACTCTTTATGTTTTATAGGTCTGTGGGTTGCATTCTGCATGAAATGTGCTGCTTGGAGCACGCTTTCACTGGCTACAGTTTCTTAGCTGTTGTTCTGAAAATTGTAGAAGGACCAACACCCTCTTTACCTGACCGTTACTCTGGTGACCTCAATTTACTAATGAACAGGTATGGTGCTTCTCACATATGATTGTTATTTTAGTAGGGTCAATTTGTTTTGCTACGTCAATTCTGCATTTGTGAATTTCGTATTTTAGGATGCTGAGCAAAGACCCTTCCCATCGCCCAGGAGCTGGAGAAATTCTACAAGTTCCATATATAGCAGAACAGCTGCAGGTCTGTTGAAATGTATATAATAATAATAATCTTTATTTATGTAGCACCAACACATTCCACAGAGCTTACAATCAGAGGGTTCATGTACAAACAGAGTCATAGAAGCAAACAGATCAACCATTAAGAGGAATGAGGGCCCTGCTCCCAAGAACTTACAATCTATGAGGAGATAGGGGTGACACAGAAGGTAACAAGTGCTTGTTTTAACAGAGTAGTGGAGTAGATATAAAGCTACATGAACCAGTCACCAGCCGATATTTGTGGTTCTTCGGAGTGCATGGTGTGTGGTGGAAACTGATGGATGATGAATCAGGTTCTGAAGAATGAAGCTGAAGCTAGTGGGGTGTGCTGAATGGCAAAGGGCTAGATCAGGGGATGTGATGGGCTAACCTAAAAAGATGTGTTTTTAAGGAGTACCTCAAACTGTGGATGTTATGACTTAACCTAATTTCTTGAGGTAGGTCATTCCAGAGAACTGGTGCAGCTCAGGTGAAGTCTTGAAGATGGCTGAACGGAGAAGTTGGCTGAACGGAGAACACGAATAGGATGGTAGATAGAAATGAGGAAAGAGATGTAGGGGGTGCAGCCTTGTGGAGAGCTTTTTGGGCAAAAATGAACAGTTTAAATTAAATCCTGGATTGAATGGATAACCAGTGGAATGACTGGCACAGGGCACAGGCATCGGAGTAGCAGTTAGGCAGATAGGTGACCCTGGCTGCTGTGTTCAGGATAGATTGGAGAGGGTAGAGTCTGGTGAGGAGGAGACCAGTTAGTAAGGAGTTACATGGATCAAGGTAACAATGAGAGTTCTTGTTTCCACAGTAAGAAAGGGGTTGGTTCTAGAGATGTTTTTTGAGGTGCAGGCGGCATGAATGGTTAGGCAATTAAATATAGGGGGTAAAGAAAAGTGAAAACATAAATCCGAGACAGTGGGTATGCTGCCTAGACATGATGGTAGTGCCACACACTGAGATGGAGGATTAGGTAGGTCAGTAGATGGAAAAAATGCCAGTACTTTCGTTTTTGAAAAATTCTGTTTCAGATAGCGAGGGGACATACTGTTAGAGACAGAGAACGGGCATTAACTGCTGTTCAAATAAAACTGACAAGCAAAGGGCTATCCTGTCTCATTTACAGTGGGTTCACATCGCGTTTTATGCACACTTTTGATGTATATGTAAGAAAAAAATATATACAAAAACGCAGAAAACCACGTTTTTGTGCTCTGCAGAGTCCGGTAAATAAAAAAGTGTGATTTTTTTACAATGGAAAAAAATGCATTTTTTTTTTAGTTTTTGTTTTTCAGTGGAACTGTATGGTCATCCGATGCCACTGTATGGCATCTGTCTGAGGCGTCTGTTTAACATTAGTTTTTTTTTTATACGTTAAATGGATGGGAAAAATGCGTTGTGAACCCACCCTAAGGCCTCCAGCAATACAATACAGCAGCCATTTGACACCCTCTAATGGTGATGAGATGACTGTGCTTACCTTGTCCCAGGCTATACAGCAAAGTTGAATAGTTACCTAAAGAAAACAGGAAATGACTTGAAGTGAATGTGATTTCTTTAGTGGCCAAAGTAAAAACTTAAATATTTTAAATGTTTATAACAAGAGCATGATTTAAAAATGATGTGATTCTGTGATGATACCATGCGTTCTCTTTATAATTTTTTTACTGGAGTGCTGCACTGTGTTTTTCTTTTAGAAAGTAAAATTAAGGCTCTATGGTTCAAATCTACAAGACGACAAAACTATAATCTGCAAAAAAGAGGCGGAGCAAATTAGAAGTGCTGTGTAAGTAAAAACGAGATGCCACTGTTTTAGCTTTCTCACTTCAGATATAACATTAGGATATAAAATTCTGACAAGAAGTTGTTGAGCTCGGAGCACTGTAAAACCTGTAATTACAGTATTACATGAGATCACGGACCTTGTGCACATTGAGTATATACAGTCATGGCCATAAATGTTGGCACCCCTGAAATTCTTTCTCGAAAATGAAGTATTTCTCACAGAAAAGTATTGCAGTAACACATGCTTTGTTATACACATGTTTATTCCCTTTGTGTGTATTGGAACAAAACAAACAAAAAAAAAATCAAATTTGACATCGCTAAGGCGACGTATAGTTGAGCATGTGGCGGACATCACCAAGTTGAATGTCAAAGCAAGAGAGTGTCCTCTGTCAAATTTCAGGGGATTGATCTCATAAAAATGACATTAAGGGGCGGTGATTGTGACCGCATTCTTTTGCAGAAAGAGGCACGGTGGATCTTTAGATTAAATACTATTAAACCTTTTGGCCTCAATGATGCTATGTCCTTTGTGCTGTTTATTTAAACATGTATTTTGTCCCCATACATGTAAAATCTACCGTGCCCTTTGTCACCCTATACTATGGAGGATCCCAATCTGCTCCTAATTGTTTTGTTTTGGTTGTCTTGCTAACATGTATTTATTTACATCTATTCTTTTTCATTTGACATTGTCTTGTACTCTGCTAATATGTATTTAACTACATCTATTCCTTTCCACTGATATTACCTGACAGAATGATACTCCGATGTTATGCTTATGCGGAGCCGCCTTTTAGTTCCCCTTACATTGCGGCACACTTGCGCTTTCCCCGGGACTCATGTAGCTCCGCCCTCCTGTTAGCCAATGGTTGATACCAAGCCGCGTCTCCTGGCCGGATTGGCTGTTAGTGCAGGGGCATGTCCAGCGGGGTGGGGTTTTGCCCTTTTAAACTCTGCGTTTTGCAAGCCGCTTCGCAGCCATCATAGCGCCGAATCTGTTGCACACCAGCATACTGCCCCTCAGTTTAGAGGTGGACAGCTTAGGCAGGCTTGTAGGTTCCAGTGATCGCGCCGTGCCTCACACTAGAGGTTTTCGGCTATAGGCTGGTCACCCTACATCTGTTTTTCGTATTAGCCTCAAGTTATACCGTACATCAGAGGTCTTGGGCTTAAGCTACAGTGCATCTTGCTCCTGATGAAGTGCACTCTGTGCACGGAAACGCGTTGAGCATATACCTTATGTGACGGTGGCAGGAGAGTCGCACACCAGTCAAACACAGCGACCCTCATTTATGCCTTAGTCCAGCGCCTGAAGTTATTCAGTGCAGTGGATGTTATGCGCGCTGCCATTCACTGCTAATACTGAAATATCTAGCGCTACATCCTTGGTGCTAGTTATCCAGTTGTCTATTACCCCACTTGGTTCAGACATATGACCAGGTGGTGTTATGCCCCTTAGTGTTGGTGACTTTAGTTTGTGGGACCCACCTATCGTACTACGGTCATACCCATACACCCCTCTCTGAGTGGTGTCAGTAGGCTGTTAGGTCCCACAATTTAGTGATTATTCATTGCCTCATTCAGCTGCTAGTTGCAGTGTGGGTAGACACCCCCTTTATCTTATTTGAACATTATAATAAACTGTAGATTTGTTATTATGTTTTAGCGTCCCTCATATATATATACAGTCATGTGAAAAAATTAGGACACCCTTTGAAAGCATGTGGTTTTTTGTAACATTTTTAATAAAAGGTTATTTCATCTCCGTTTCAACAATACAGAGAGATTAAAGTAATCCAACTAAACAAAGAAAACTGAAGAAAAGTCTTTTCAAGATCTTCTGTAAATGTCATTCTACAAAAATGCCTATTCTAACTGAGGAAAAAGATAGGACACCCTCACATGTATTCCCTCTTAAATTGGCTCAGATCTCACACAGGTATATCACACCAGGTGCACATAATTAGTAGATCGTTACTCTGCATGTTGAATGAGGCTTGCCCTATTTAAACCTCAGACATTTAGTTTGGTGTGCTCCTGACTGTTGAAGTGAGAGTGAGCACCATGGTGAGAGCAAAAGAGCTGTCAGAGGACTTCAGAAAAAAGATTGTAGCAGCCTATGAGTCTGGGAAGGGATTTAAAAAGATCTCAAAAGATTTTGAAATCAGCCATTCCACTGTCCGGAAGATAGTCTACAAGTGGAGGGCTTTCAAAACAACTGCCAACATGCCCAGGACTGGTCGCCCCAGCAAGTTCACCCCAAGAGCAGACCGCAAGATGCTAAAAGAGGTCTCCAAAAACCCTAAAGTGTCATCTCGAGAACTACAGCAGGCTCTGGCTACTGTTGATGTAGAAGTACATGCCTCTACAATCAGAAAGAGACTGTACAAGTTTAACTTGCATGGGAGGTGTGCAAGGAGGAAACCTTTGCTTTCCAAGAGAAACATCGAGGCCAGACTGACATTTGCCAGAGATAAAGTTGACAAAGACCAGGACTTCTGGAATAATGTTCTTTGGACAGATGAGTCCAAAATTGAATTATTTGGACACAACAGCAGAGGACATGTTTGGCGTAAACCAAACACAGCATTCCAAGAAAAGAACCTCATACCAACTGTGAAGCATGGAGGTGGAAGTGTCATGGTTTGGGGCTGCTTTGCTGCAGCAGGACCTGGTCAGCTCACCATCATAGAATCCACAATGAATTCTACTGTGTATCAGAAGGTGCTTGAAGAACATGTGAGACCATCAGTTAGAAAATTAAAGCTGAAGCGGAACTGGACCATGCAACATGACAATGACCCAAAACATACTAGTAAATCAACCAAAGATTGGCTGAAAAAGAAGAAATGGAGAGTCCTGGAATGGCCAAGTCAAAGTCCAGATTTGAATCCCATTGAGATGCTGTGGGGTGACTTGAAAAGGGCTGTACGTGCAAGAAACCCCTCAAACATCTCACAGCTGAAAAAGTTCTGCATTGAGGAGTGGGGTAAAATTTCCTCAGACCGATGTCGAAGACTGGTAGATGGCTACAAGAACCGTCTCACTGCAGTTATTTCAGCCAAAGGAGGTAACACTCGCTATTAGGGGCAAGGGTGTCCTATCTTTTTCCTCAGTTAGAATAGGCATTTTTGTAGAATGACATTTACAGAAGATCTTGAAAAGACTTTTCTTCAGTTTTCTTTGTTTAGTCGGATTACTTTAATCTCTCTGTATTGTTGAAACGGAGATGAAATAACCTTTTATTAAAAATGTTACAAAAAACCACATGCTTTCAAAGGGTGTCCTAATTTTTTCACATGACTGTATATATATATATATATATATATTATTTTTTATTATGTTATTTTTTTCCAAGTGTTACTGAGGACGTATACCATCACACCTCATCTCTATTTTGTTATTTTGTTCCAATACACACAAAGGGAATAAACATGTGTTACTACAATACTTTTCTGTAAGAAAGAATTCATTTTCCTGAAAAATTTCAGGGGTGCCAACATCTACGGCCAGGACTGTATGCCATACATGTTGAAATGTCTCTGAATACTTTGGTGAGTTGCCATGAAGCAACGCCGTGTGGTGGCTAGCTTTTTAAAGGGTATGTTCAACTTTTACAGTTTGATGATTATATTTGTTATATAAAAGGTTTAGCAACATGTTTATACATTTAAAGTGATTGTCACTATAATAACCTATCAAAATAAGGACTAACATAATTATTCAAAAAAGCATTATTGTATCCACAAAATAGACCAAGACATGGGGCTGAAATGAAGTATTTCCGGGCTCCATATAATCCAGGGGTGTATGACGTCATTTTAGCCACTCATTAATGTCAGGAACATGATGCACCACCAATTCTATTAGGATATCACACAGATATTATAGTCCATGCATAGAAACTGCTGGAAACAGTCAACAAGCTTGCAAACCTCTGTAGTTATGTTCCTAATATGCATCTACCTCAGTGTCTGTTTAAAAATGATACTTTCCAAAACGTGGTCAGATTTCAGGTCTGAAGCCTGAACCTTGTTCATTACATTTGATTTGTATTATTCACCTGTCATGTATTCTTTAACATTTTAGGGGTTGTCCAGGGCTAAAAAAAACATGTCTACTTCTGAAATCCTAGACTACATCTGTCAATATGTTGGGCCTGGTAACACAGCTTAATTGAAGTGATTAAGGGCTCATGCACACGACCGTATGTATTTAGCAGTCCGCAAAACAGGGATACGCAAAGAAAAAAACGGATGACATCCGTGTGACGTCGTGTTGCATCCATTTTATTTTTTTTTTTTGCGGATCCATTGTAACAATCCTGTCCTTGTCTACAAAATGGACAAGACTAGGACATGTTCTATTTTGCGGAACGGAGATGCAGATATACGGATACAGAATGGACATTGAGTTATTCCCGTTTTTTTTTCAAGCCCTGTTGAAATGAATAGTTCTGTATACGGACCTGTGAAAAAATGGAACGGAAGAAAAATACATTCTTGTGCATGAGTCCTAAGGCTGAGCTGCGATACCATCTACAACCTGTGAACAGTTGTGGCACTGTTTTATGAAGAACATAGACACGTTTTTCTAATTTCATATATCCCCTTTAATTTTTTCACGATTTTCAACATGGTTATGTGATAAATGAGTGGTTTATCCAGGGTCGTTATCACCTACAGAAAAGACGTGCCTGTATTCTAAGGTAGAAGCTCACTCTAACTTTCATAAATGCCTGGGTTTGATGTGACAAGTAGGTCACAAGAAGGAGCTAATATGGCATTTTAGTGACTTTGTGACTTGTGATTATGGAGCTACCATTTCTGTGTTTTCACTTGATTTGACCATAATTATTTCTACACAATGTGATTTTTGAAGTAGGATTTAAGCCGATTAGAATGAAATGTAAGTTCCCTAAGTAAATGATACTTATTATTCATGGTTCACCTGCAGTCATTATCAGTGCTTGGCGTTGGGATTGGTTAAGCTGGTATAATGTCCAGATGAAGCTGGGAAATAGGCTTTAATATTGTGGAGTGAACAGAGACTTTGAGGAATGAATTGTTTGATCAGTAATTTGGAAGAGATTGCAGTCTCCTTACTCTGTAGTCCTGTGTTTTTGTAGTCAGAGGAAGTTTCATCTTCAAACGCTTCGGGAACTTTCAGAAGTGCAGAAAATGACTCCCAGAGAAAGAATGAGGCTGCGAAAGCTGAATGCTGCGGATGAAAAAGCAAAACGCCTAAAGTAAGAAAACGGCCACAAGGGTTGACAATCGCTCTTAATTTCTTAGCCGGTCCATACGAGTAGTGGACTTCTGCAGATGCTTTACCATAGGGGGTGCAGAGCAATCATATCTGGGCTCTGGTGTCTGAGGGGGTCCAAAGATGTCTGAACTGATACCCATTTTGAATTGGGGAGCAGACGCTTTAACGCTTACGGGCACCTTTGGGGGAATTGTTTTATTGTTCCATTGTTCTTATTTTGGGCTAAAAAGCATTTTTTACATATGACCCTTTTTTTCTGCAGTTCTCTGGTTTTCAGTGATTCACTATAGAATGTTCTATCTCCTCACCAACATCCGTCAGAGAGCTCCCCTGATTGCTCAATCTGTAGCCATTATCTGTAGCTTTCTGTAGCTTTCCTGACAGCTCATAAACACGTATTTAGGCTAAGCTATGATCAAACAGTTAGGACTTTAAATGGGTGTCTAGGAGCTGTCAGGGAACTAGAGCTAAAGGGGGTCATTTATTAAGGCCGGCGTTCTAGACGCCGGACTTAATAAATCCTATATCTGGCGCCGGCCTCTACATAACTTCGGTTCATCCAGCGCTGGTCGAAATGTAAGTCAGCTTCTGAGCTGTCTTACATTTAGACCATTTTCTATACCTAAAACAGGCGTAGAAAATGATGAATGAGACTGGTCTGCTGGCCCGTCCCCTTCCCCGCCCATGTCACGCCCACTTTTTAGACCGGGTGTGAGCGGGGAAAAGTCGCAGATTGTGGCACAACTAGGTGTTGCTCTGCAATCTGCTCCAGGAAAACACCTAATATAAGCATATTTCTGAATAATAAATGACCCCCAAAGTCTACAGATCGAGTCTTCAGAGCCTGACATGGATTTACGCTGGGTTCACACCTGAGCGTTCGCGATGGAGCGCTCTGTATGCTCGATTGTACCGGCGTTTACAATCGCGCATACAGAGACAAGCGAACGTCCATTGTCGCGCGTTCCCGAAAGTCTATGTACGGGAACGCGCGACAAAATGCCCGAAAGAAGCTGAAGAACTTTTTTGAGCGTCGGGCGTTTTACAGCGCGATCGTACGCGCTGTAAAACGCCCAGGTGAGAACCATTCCCATAGGGAAGCATTGGTTTCTCCTTGTTGAGCGTTTTACAGCGCGTAGGAACGCGCTGTAAAACGCTCAGGTGTGTACCCAGGGTTACTGTAAGTATGCAGACCGTTCTTTCTGCTTCTTAATCGGTGAAAACTAGAGGGCTGTAGAGTGCAAAGTGTTGAGAGTTTTCAATAAAAAATAATTGCAATACTTTTTAGGCCAAAATAAGCACAATGGGATAAATTTAGCACAACTGGTGTAAATGAAAAGCAACCAGCCAAGCCCGTTTTCCTTTACACCAGGTTGATATGTATCCCCCAATGCCTTTAAGTTATTATAAATTCCTCAATCATAGATCAGGTTTGTGTTCATCTCCTTGCAGTTTTAGAACCTTGCATGGATATCAGCCACCAATATAGATAGACCTGTTTCGGTTTGTTAGACCTTGCAAACATGGAGAAAATACGTATATGTGTTCGCAAAGCGCACATTGTCCTACATCTCATCAGATAAAGGGGTTGTCTCACTTTAGCAAATTACATTTATCATGTAGACAAAGTTAAAGGGGTTGTCTCACTTCAGCATATGACATTGATCATATAGAGAATGTTAATACAAGGCACTTACTAATGTATTGTGATTCTCCATATTGCTCCCTTTGCTGGCTGGATTAATTTTTCCATCGCATTATACACTGCTCGTTTCCATGGTTACAGACCACCCTGCAATTCATCAGAGGTGGTCGTGCTTGCACACTGGTGCCCGGGACCATGGGAGCGCACATAGGCTAGTGCTATTTCCTATATTTGGCAAGCACAACCACCACTGATGGATTGCAGGGTGGTCTGTAACCATGGAAATGAGCAGTGTATAATGTGGTGGAAAAATGACTCCAGCCAGCAAAGGAAGCAATATGGATAATAACAATACGTTAGTAAATGGCTTATATTGCCTTTCTCTATATGATAAATGCCACTTACTGAAGTGAGACAGCCCCTTTAATACAAGGCACTTACTAAGGTATTGTGATTGTCCACATTGCCTGTTTTGCTGGCTTAAATCATTTTTTCATCACATTATACACTGCTTGTATCCAGGGGTTATGACCACCCTGCAATCCAGCATTGGTGGCCGTGCATGCAAAATATTGGAAAAGCACCGGCCTCTCTAGTGGCTGGGATTGTGGAAGTGCCCATGGTCCAGCACTTTTTTCTATATTGTGCAAGCACGACCACCTCTGCTGGATTGCATGGTGGTCATAAACATGAAAACAAGTAGTGTATTATGCAATGGAAAACTGAATCAAGCCAGTAAGGCTCCATTCACACATCCGCATTTTGCGGAACAGAATTGCGGACCCATTCATTTCTATGGGGCCCTTACTATGTGCGGCCCGGATCCGGAAATGCGGACCCACACTTCCGTGTCCGCATTTCCGTTCCCGAAAAAAATAGAACATGCCCTATTCTTGAACAAGAATAGGCATATTATATTAGTACCGGCGACGTGGGGTCCGCAAAATGCGGAACACACATTGCCGGTGTCCGTGATCCATGGATCCGTAAAACACACACAGATGTGTGAATGGACCCTAAAGGAAGCAATATGGACAATCACAATACATTAGTAAGTACTTTCTCTACATGATAAATGCCATTTGCTGAAGTGAGACAACCCCTTTAATATTAGATCTCACATCAGTACCATGCTCCTTGCTGACAAAAACTAAAGGGCCAAAATAGATGTGTCCCCAGAGGTATATCCCAATACTCTTAGATGCTCATATATTCTTTTTTGTTTTTGACTGGGACCTTGACTTACAGCATACATGGACCAATTTTTATCTGAATTATAGCAGGACACATTCTGTACAAAATGTACTCACTTTGCATTTGGAAACAAACATTGATCTCCAGGAATAGTTCCTTATATTTAGTTATAAAAACCTTAGTACTTGGAGAACCTTTTTACTGTGCCTTTGACTTTTAAAATGGTTCCAAGTACAGAAGGTACAGATTATATATAAACCATGCTTGAGTGTTTGCTAAAAGGCCTGCACACTATACTTAACAGGACTCCCGCTGGTTGCTAAAAATCAGATTAATGGACCAAGTGTAAAAGCAGTCTAGGCTTACTGTACCTCGCTGGAATGTTTTGTGGTGTTGCCTTTTTCAGGACTTGGCATGGACCCTTTTTTAGTCGGTTTAAATGTTAATTCTGAAAGATGTCAGTCCTCCCATCTTAGTTCTAAAATATACCCCCGCACTACATTTATATGTGACATTTGGGACCGTAATGCAGGAGTGAGTCTATGCAACAGGCATGTGATATCACATAATGGGATTGTGCCAAAACTACTCTGGGTGTTCTTTTTTAGATATCTAGTAGGGGGAAAGTTATTATCCCCTCTGCGCCAGAAAACTGATGCCCAAAAGTTGCAAAGTTTGGCGCACCGCTGTATCTGTGGATAATTTTGCAACTTTCTGGGGGTGTTATGCCCTGCTCGCCACAATAGCGAGTGGTGTGGGGCTGGCTTAGACGACCCGTCACATTTATTTAGAGTTGAGTGAATTGTAGTATCTGAAGTGGACTTTCAGAGAAAATTCTATCCGCCTCGAAGCCCAATTCCCTCGTGCTTTGTAGTAATGAATCAATTTTCCCTGAAATAGCAGTAAAAAAAATAAAAAATAAAAATAAAAAAATACTCAACTCATCCATTTGAGCACAAAGAGGCTGCCGTGGCCATCTTGATTGAAGATCCTGCTCGAGATCTTGTGCGCTGCCAGCGTGATGACCTCTTCACCCACGGCGCGAGATCTTCAATCAAGGTGGCTGCAGCGGCCTCTACGCTCTAAAATGGATAAGGTCAGTATTTTAAACTGAAAGCCCTAAATTTTTATCTCCGATGCCGTGAACAGCGATGAACATGGCATCTGAGGGGTTCAATGACGGGGCGGCGCAATCGCCATTCCCTGTCATTGCGCCAGCTACTTACAAAGAAATGCACTTTAGGACTAAGGCTACTTTCACACTAGCGTTCTGCTGTCCGCTCGTGAGCTCCGTTTGAAGGAGCTCACGAGCGGAGCAGAACGCTTCCGTCCAGCCCTGATGCAGTCTGAATGGATGCGGATCCGCTCAGACTGCATCAGTCTGGCGGCGTTCAGCCTCCGCTCCTCTCGCCTCCGCACGGCCAGGCGGACAGCTGAACGCTGCTTGCAGCGTTCAGCTGTCCGCCTGGCCGTGCGGAGGCGTGCGGATCCGTCCAGACTTACAATGTAAGTCAATGGGAACGGATCCGCTTGAAGATGACACCATATGGCTCAATCTTCAAGTGGATCCGTCCCCCATTGACTTTACATTGAAAGTCTGAACGGATCCGCTCAGGCTACTTTCGCACTTAGAAATTTTTCTAAGTTATTAATGCAGACGGATCCGTACTGAACGGGGCCTCCGTCTGCATTAATATGATCGGATCCGTTCAGAACGGATCCGATCAAGCGCAAGTGTGAAAGTAGCCTAAGTAATTTGTCATACAGCGAATTTCTTTGTGAAATTTGGCAAAGCAGCATTTTTGTAAGCTTCGCTCAACACTAATGTTTATTATAATCTATGGCAGGAACGTAACATAGATTATAATGGAAATCAACCTCAGCAATGGAACTGGTCTAGATCTCTATTTGGTTGCACAGACAGGGGTGCTGCAAATATTAATACTTGAGGAGCATCTTATGCTGTGAGGGGTAGATTAAGATCAGCGTGTAATACTCCGGTATGATAACTCTCCCGCTAGTGTCTATAATAGTATGTTGCCTATATTGCCCAAAATATTATTCCATACTTTCTTAAGTACATGAAACTGAACAGACATTACATACACTTCTGCTTGTATACATGTAGATCCTATATAGAGTATACTTAAATAGTAGAATGCAATCTACCTGTAGACTTCAAGTGGGGATCAAGTACCGTATATCTAGGCATTCTTTCATCCAGGGCAAGGATTCAGTTCTAACCAGGTCTTTTTGCCTCCCAGCATTATTGGCCTCTCACTGTTGCCCCCTATGCCAATCAGTATCTCATGCCCTGACAGGCCCCCTATCTTAAAGAGAATCTGTCACCAGCGACCTCCCTATGGCTCACCTGATTAAAACGCCGTTTTTTTTGTGTTGATCCGAGGCTCCGTTCCTCAGTCATGATACTTCTTCTTAATATGCAATTGGTGCAATGAGGGCATCACTATTGCTCATGTTGCACCCAAGCTCCACTCATTTCTGTGGCCAGACCCTCCGTGGCTGATTTACCACTGCTTGACCCTGTCAAAGAAAGCAAAGAAGGAGAGGCAGGCCACAAAAAGGAATGGAGCTTGGGTGCAACAAGAACAATGGTGACGCCCTCATTGCACCAAAGGCCTAATTTGCGTATTAAGAAAAAATATCGCAACTCAGGAATGGAGTCTCGAATCAACTAAATAAAAAAAAGTGTTTTAAACAGGTGAATCACAGCTATGTGTCTATGCAAACAGTTGGATAGGGACATCACTGGTGACTGATTCCCTTTAGTTACACCCCTCATTTGGTTTCAGGGTACTGCCCTCATTGTTTCATGCTGAAATGCACATTGGCCTTATATCCTTGTGGATGCTTAATATACACTATGCCACAGAAGTGACAAGCAGAATGATCATGTAGGGCATTGCTATTGGCATATCCAATAAATAACATTGTGGAGGAACCAGGGCATCTGCCTTAGCGTCCTCTAGGTGCCACATGTAGTTGTCCCAGATCACCTTATTTTTTTTACTCCCTACAAAATGTAAATCCCATATTGAGACCGTATGGCCGCTCCTGGTATAGATAACATTTTCTGGAAATACCTCTCCTCTGCCTTTACTAAAACAAACCATCTTACTTATTATGCATTTTCTCTTTCTTATATAGTGCCAACATATTTCACAGAGCAGTATAGAGATTCTCATCATGCCCATCATTTTCAGACTGAGTTTGCCCGCCTTACACATCATTTGAACAGAAAATGTCAAGGCGCAAAATTCTGATCCCTGTTTTTTTGGGTTTGTTTTTACGGACACATCATTACCACTAAAGGCCTTTCTGTAGCTTCTTTTTTTTCCTTTCTCCCATGTGGCAGTTTGTCACATTTGTTGACTGCTCGATCCTTTGTGGTTAATAATTGATACGTAGAGACAGAAACAATTCTCTACCTGTGTCTTCACCAAAACCTCTCAATTCGTTGTCTTACCTGTTGTCATTTTCTCTCTAGTAAAGAGGATTACATTTTTAGCTCCTATGCATAAATTGATATACGTGAACCCCTAGATTTCTTTCCGTGCACCCCTAGATTTCTTTCCATGTTCCTCTTGCATTTTCGTTGGCAAAATACTTATGCCCATGCAAATAACATCCAAAGTCATATACCGCCAAAGCAGCCCATACTGCCTACAGGCACAGGTCAGAAGAAGCTTAGTACTGTATGTAGGAAGATCAGAAAGTCTTCCCTTTGCTTAGACAGACCCTGAGACCTACAGTGGTCTATTGACAATCCCTTATGTTAAACCTGTGACTTAGGGTACTTTCACACTTGTGGCAGGACGGATCCGGCAGTCTGTTCACCCTGTCGGATCCGCTGTTTCGCCGTGCCACCGGACCGCCGCTCCGTCCCCATTGACTATAATGGGGACGGGGTGGCGCTCCAGCGCAGTACGGCAGTTCACAGTCAGAGGCCGCCAGACTAAAAAGTCGGACATGCAGGACTTTTAGTCCAGCAGCCTTTCGCCGTGCATTGCCGTACTGCGCCGGACCGCCGCCCCCGTCCCCATTATAGTCAATGGGGACGGAGCGGCGGCACGGCGAAACAGTGGAAGGACAGATCAGACAAGTGTGAAAGTACCCTTGAAGGGGTTTTCCAGGCTTTTGATATTGATGACCTATCCTCAAGGTAGGTCATCAATATCAGATTGGTGGGGTTCCGATTCACAGCACCCCTGACGATCAGCTGTATGAGGAGAAGGCATGTGCTGTGTGCGCGTGCCATCACCTGTCTCTCTTCCTGCTTGCCATAGACATAGCCGCAGAAAGAAGGAAGAGAGACAGGAGACGACACACATGCACGACACGTGCCTTCTCATGCCGGGTGTCGGATCCCTGCCGATCTGATATTGATGACCTATCCTGAGTATAGACAAGATAGACACAAAGAAGAGTCAAAAGAAGAGTCAAAAGAACCACCCTATAAATGCACATCCAACAATGACCATGAGTAAAAGTTTATGAATAAAGTTTATTTGACAACTAAAACAGACAGACACATTAAAAAATTGTATGCAATATGAGCAGTGTGTTGGTGACAGAATAAAACCTATCCTTAGTATAGGTCATCAATATTAAAAGCCTGGAAAACCCCCCTAAATTGGTTGACTAGCCTAGGAGGCAACAACCTTATTGATTCTAATATGTGCCCCATTAAAAAAACACATGTCTCTGGTCCTGCGGTGCCTGCCCTACCGCCCAGTTTCCTACAGGATCAGGGAATGGCTTGGTCCCATGACTGCTGTGCCCAATCACAGGACTCAGCGGTCACATCTGCTTGAATGGCTGTGATGTGGGGCAAGGCTGTAGACAGGTGAGTGTCTGTTTTTTTTTTTGGGGCACAGGTTAGGACCATTGAGGTAGTCGGCTCCTATGCCAGCCAACATCTTTAAGGTATAGGTTCTAGAATTTCTAGGCTAATAGAATAGTAAAGAACCTGAAATGCAACAATAAAGTGATAAAGATCATGAATGTTTAATCATCACTATGGCAACTTTACACATATTTGGCATCATTTTGTACAATACAATTAAATATTAAAACATTCGATATCCTGTGCCTATGCAAAGTGAAAAATAATACATATTGGAACTGGAATTACAAGTAGTAAAAATTTTTTTAAAAAGGGCCCAATACTTAATAAAAACACATATCTGGTATTTTTTCAAACCATGACAACTCTTATAATAAAGTTGTAAAATTGCGATTCAGTTAAGGGGGTTTTCTGTGTGTTTTATGCTGATGACTAGGGATGACTTGTGTTTTTAAGTTCGTTGTTCAAGGTTCGGGTTCAGGTTATCTAAGGTCGGCTACCACGGACTATAACTTATGGTCCGTGGCAACGGAATCCATAACGGAGTTCTTAGATAACCTGAGCCTTGTACACCGAACTTGAAAACAGAAGTTCGCTCATCCTTACTGATGACCTATCCTCAGGATAGGTCATCTGTACCTGATGGGTGGGGGTCCAGTTCTCAGCACCCCCTGCCAATAAGCTGAGGCCAGTGAGTGCCACAACCACCTCACAGCTTACCAAGCACAGTGCATCCATTGGATAGCAGCTGTGCTTAGTATTGCAGCATAGTTCCAGTCACTGTAATGGGACTGAGCTACGACTAGATCGTGTGACCGGTGAACATGACGTCACTAGTCTAGGAAGAGGCTGCGGTGCATGCCAGAGTGCTGTAATCAATAGTGGTGCCAGGACTTGGACCCCATCAATCAGATATTGATGACCTATCCCGAGGATAGGTCATCAGTATAAAGCTCTCAGAAAACCTCTTTAATGTGTTATCATGCATTTCAGACAACTTGCAGAAGAAAAATATCAAGAAAATCAGAGACGAATGCAGGAACTGAGGTCTCGAAATTTTCAGCGACTTAGCATCGATGTCCTTCATGTATGTATCAAGTTCTTGTTTTACTTCTTGCCAAATTTATTAATGGTAAATTTATGTAACCATGGTGGTGCTAGGACAAGTCATTGTTTGCATTGAAGGGGTTATGCAGGTTGTAGATAATGAAGACCTCCCTCAGGATAGGTCATCGGTATCGGATCAGTAGGCATCAAGACCCAGCACCACCGTTGATCAGCTGTTTTGTCAGCACTGAAAATACAACAGTGGACGAAGCAGGAAGCAGACAGCTCCATCCACCATGTAATTGCTCTGCTGGGTTCCTGCAGCCCAGGTTGAGTGGCCACTACACAATGGATAGAGCTTTCTGCTTCTTGCTCCGTCCAACTGTTATTTCCAGTCGCTGCTGAGAACAGCTGATCTGTGGGGGTGCGCCACGGCTGGAACCCGCTGATCTGATTTTGATGACCAATCCTGATTATAGGTCATCAATATCTAGAAGTCAGGCAACCCCTTTAATTGGTATTAATATTGATTGTTCAAAGCACATATCTCTTTTCCACTGTCAGACTGTTAAACTCTGCAGTAAAGCATGGGTCGTACTGCACATAAAGAGTCTAGATCGCTGTTTATTATTTCCCTACTGCCCCCTATTCCCCCACTGTCAGGAATCAAAAGTGCACTGAAAAACACAGTCTGGACTGTCTGTCTGTCCTGTGCGCATGCACAGAAGTCCTGACAGTTTTTTTCAGCACAGCTTTGAGCGCTGACAGTTGGGGAACGAAGGGCAGTAGGGAAACAAGAAATTGTGATCTGGACTCCTTGGGGCAGATTTATCATAGCCCAGCAATGGTAACCCAGCTATGATAACTAGGCGCACTGCTGGATGCTCTGCCTGATTTATGACAAAGTCTACGCCTCCCCCACCCTCACAATGCCCCCTTTTCTATAGGCCGGCAAAGAAACGGCCAAAAATTTTTGAGCAAGTGCTGTTGAAAAAGTCACAAATGTGCAGTTTAAGACTTTTTCACGCTACAAAAAACTGGCATATCTTTACGAGAAATCTCTCCCTTAGGGTCCATTCACACGTCCGTTGTTTCTTTCCTGATCTGTTCCGTTTTTGGCGGAACAGATCTGGACCAGATCTGTACCCATTCATTTTCAATGGGTCCTGAAAAAAAATCTGACATTGTGCTGTCCGATTTTTTTTTTTTCAGGACCCATTGAAAATAAATGGGTACAGATCTGGTCCAGATCTGTTTTGCAAAAAACGGAACAGATCAGGAAAGAAACAACGGACGTGTGAATGGACCCTTATCTGCAGTAGTACTTATGTAGAACTGAAGATAATAGTCCTAGTTTGTAGCGACAGACTCCCTATAAAGGCTTTCCTATAATATAAGATCCAATTGCTCTTCTAGATATATTTCAAGCTGGCAACTCAGGAGATGTGTCCTTCCTCAGAAACATGTCCTTTCTGCTGCAGCTCTCTCCCTGTAGCTTTCACAGCTTCTAACAGTAGATACGGCTTGTGTCATTCGAAGGATGGAACTGAGCATGTGCCACCACCTCAGTGAAGTTACTGAGGTAGACATAGAAATAAAGAAAAGAATAGACAGCAGGTGGCTGTTACGGCTGTGTCATGGTCTGGTGGTAATGGACTGTGACACTTTTGCCATGCATGCTTGTTGCTGGTGGCAATGTGTAGTTTGTAGCATGTTTTGACACTTTCCCTTTTAGTCTGGTTTCCTTCCTATTTCTGGTGTGTATGGGGTTAAGGTGTGAGCAAGATGGAGCTGGGTGTTGCCTCTTGGCTCTAATAGTACTGGTGTTTGGAGCCTGAGGTCAGAGTTGACTTCAGCTTCTGGTGGAGTTATGCTGCCATCTTGGACCTTTCCATCTGTCCAGCTTGAGGGCCGCCTTGTTAAACATAGTTTGTCTTCCCATTTTATTCTTCTTGCTCCCCTGCCTTACCTGTGTGGTTGTTTGGTGTGGGTTTATGTTCAGGGTGTGGTGTCTCATTGTTACATGTCTGGTCAGTTGGTGTTTTATGTCTGGCATGTATGCAAGGTGTTACCCTGGGTGTTACCCTCTCACTGGTGTCCCCATGCCATTCAGTATCTCATGCCCTGACACGCCCCCTTTCTCCGGTGAGGGGGCTTCTGTGTTCCTCGAAGGGGGAACAGCATGGACCACCAGCCTGTGGAAGTGGGCTCCATGGTTTCCCGGAGGGGTGAACCACAAGTCTAGGCAGTGAGCGTCTTTCTTCCCGTTGCTGCGGCAGGTAAGTGCTATGTGTCCTAGAACTTGTTATCCAGGTGGGATTCCTGTCTCTGGGTTCTTACCTGCCGATCTTCTTGGTTTCTCGCTGTCTTTTCTTTTTATGTGTTTCAATGGTGGTTCCTACAGTTGTGGTGATGTTCTAGGGGTCAGATGGTCCCGCTCTAGAACAATTGTAGTGTTGTTGTTTTTCCTGTTGCTACTGGTTGCTAGGCCTGTGGGGGACTCTGGTTTATCCGTGTCGTGGATAAACTGGTTGTCTCCTAGCCCTTACATTATTTCCAGGGATCTCCAGGGTTAGTAGGGCCCAAGGTTCTGAAGTATGAGCTACCTACCATTGAGGCCGGCTCATACATTCAGGAGGTCGGGGATAGGATGAGGGTGGCGTTAGGAGGTGACCTGCTCCCTAGTGGCATATCCCACCATTCATCATTGTACGGTGAGGGGTTTCCACCACTCTCCATCGTGACAGTGGCACCATGCATATACGTTTTATGCAATAGCTCAGTGGCTATTCTAAATTTTTCATTGCGTGCAATTACGAAAGTATTCAGATCCAGGTGCTGATTTGAAATATGGAGAATATTTTTTTATGGGACAACCCCTCTAACTACATCCAACCATAATCTACCATAAAAAATATAGTATACAATACATTTTACTCCTGAACAACACCAAAAATATAATAATTCTCCTGTGGAAAACAAGGCCTCAGACAGCCACATCAGCGAAGATAATAATTTAAAAAAAAGTTATGGCTGCTGAAATGTAGAGAGGAAATAAAATGAAAAAAATAAATAAATGTTTCTGGCCTTTTCATACCTGGTTAAAGATATGGTGTATTGCTTTGGATTTGTTAGTATATTGGTTTCTAGGAAAATCAACCAGCCTTGTATGCAAATATTTAATGATATAGAAGAAAAATTCCACATTCCTGTGCTAAAATCAGTACTAGCAGTAAATGGCGCTATCATTGTCACATTGTGGTTTTCAATAGACTTCTGTATAGATTTTTTTAATTCAAATGGTGGGGGTAAATGGCAAAATAAAATACCGTAATAAAAAAAATATAACAATCCAACTACAGTACATGTACAGTATTTTAAACTAATAGTAGAGTTGAGCGGACACCTGGATGTTCGGGTTCGAGAAGTTCGGCCGAACTTCCCGGAAATGTTCGGGTTCGGGATCCGAACCCGATCCGAACTTCGTCCCGAACCCGAACCCCATTGAAGTGAATGGGGACCCAAATTTTTCGGCACTAAAAAGGCTGTAAAACAGCCCAGGAAAGAGCTAGAAGGCTGCAAAAGGCAGCAACATGTAGGTAAATCCCCTGCAAACAAATGTGGATAGGGAAATGAATAAGAATAAAAATAAAATAAATAAAAATTAACCAATATCAATTGGAGAGAGGTCCCATAGCAGAGAATCAGGCTTCACGTCAGCCACCACTGCAACAGTCCATTGGCATATATTTAGGCCCAGGCACCCAGGCAGAGGAGAGAGGTCCCGTAACAGAGAATCTGGCTTCATGTCAGCAGAGAATCAGTCTGCATGTCATAGCAGAGAATCAGGCTTCACGTCAGCCACCACTGCAACAGTCCATTGTCATATATTTAGGCCCAGCACCCAGGCAGAGGAGAGAGGTCCCGTAACAGAGAATCTGGCTTCATGTCAGCAGAGAATCAGTCTGCATGTCATAGCAGAGAATCAGGCTTCACGTCACCCAACATTGGAACAGTCCATTGGCATATATCTAGGCCCCGGCACCCAGACAGAGGAGAGGTTCATTCAACTTTGGGTAGCCTCGCAATATAATGGTAAAATGAAAATAAAAATAGGATTGAATGAGGAAGTGCCCTGGAGTACAATAATATATGGTTAAGGGGAGGTAGTTAATGTCTAATCTGCACAAGGGATGGACAGGTCCTGTGGGATCCATGCCTGGTTCATTTTCATGAACGTCAGCTTGTCCACGTTGGCTGTAGACAGGCGGCTGCGTTTGTCTGTAATGACGCCCCCTGCTGTGCTGAATACACGTTCAGACAAAACGCTGGCCGCCGGGCAGGCCAGCACCTCCAAGGCATAAAAGGCTAGCTCTGGCCACGTGGACAATTTAGAGACCCAGAAGTTGAATGGGGCCGAACCATCAGTCAGTACGTGGAGGGGTGTGCACACGTACTGTTCCACCATGTTAGTGAAATGTTGCCTCCTGCTAACACGTTGCGTATCAGGTGGTGGTGCAGTTAGCTGTGGCGTGTTGACAAAACTTTTCCACATCTCTGCCATGCTAACCCTGCCCTCAGAGGAGCTGGCCGTGACACAGCTGCCTTGGCGACCTCTTGCTCCTCCTCTGCCTTGGCCTTGGGCTTCCACTTGTTCCCCTGTGACATTTGGGAATGCTCTCAGTAGCGCGTCTACCAACGTGCGCTTGTACTCGCGCATCTTCCTATCACGCTCCAGTGCAGGAAGTAAGGTGGGCACATTGTCTTTGTACCGTGGATCCAGCAGGGTGGCAACCCAGTAGTCCGCACACGTTAAAATGTGGGCAACTCTGCTGTCATTGCGCAGGCACTGCAGCATGTAGTCGCTCATGTGTGCCAGGCTGCCCACGGGTAAGGACAAGCTGTCCTCTGTGGGAGGCGTATCGTCATCGTCCTGCCTTTCCCCCCAGCCACGCACCAGTGATGGGCCCGAGCTGCGTTGGGTGCCACCCCGCTGTGACCATGCTTCATCCTCATCCTCCTCCACCTCCTCGTTCTCCTCGTCCTCCAGTAGTGGGCCCTGGCTGGCCACATTTGTACCTGGCCTCTGCTGTTGCAAAAAAACTCCCTCTGAGTCACTTCGAAGAGACTGGCCTGAAAGTGCTAAAAATGACCCCTCTTCCTCCTCCTCCTCCTCCTCGGCCACCTCCTCTTCCATCATCGCCCTAAGTGTTTTCTCAAGGAGACATAGAAGTAGTATTGTAACGCTGATAACGGCGTCATCGCCACTGGCCATGTTGGTGGAGTACTCGAAACAGCGCAACAGGGCACACAGGTCTTGCATGGAGGCCCAGTCATTGGTGGTGAAGTGGTGCTGTTCCGTAGTGCGACTGACCAGTGCGTGCTGCAGCTGAAACTCCACTATGGCTTGCTGCTGCTCGCACAGTCTGTCCAGCATGTGCAAGGTGGCGTTCCACCTGGTGGGCACGTCGCATATGAGGCGGTGAGCGGGAAGGCCGAAGTTACGCTGTAGCGCAGACAGGCGAGCAGCGGCAGGATGTGAACGCCGGAAGCGCGAACAGACGGCCCGCACTTTATGCAGCAGCTCTGACATGTCGGGGTAGTTGTGAATGAACTTCTGCACCACCAAATTCAGCACATGCGCCAAGCAAGGGATGTGCGTCAAACCGGCTATTCCCAGAGCTGCAACAAAATTTTGCCCATTATCGCACACCACCAGGCCGGGCTTGAGGCTCACCGGCAGCAACCACTCGTCGGTCTGTTGTTCTATACCCCGCCACAACTCCTGTGCGGTGTGGGGCCTGTCCCCCAAACATATGAGTTTCAGAATGGCCTGCTGACGTTTACCCCGGGCTGTGCTGAAGTTGGTGGTGAAGGTGTGTGGCTGACTGGATGAGCAGGTGGAAGAAGAGGAGGAGGAAGCTGAGTAGGAGGAGGTGGCAACAGGAGGCAAAGAATCTTGCCCTGCGATCCTTAGCGGCAGAAGGACATGCGCCAAACAGCCCTCCGCCTGGGGCCCAGCTGCCACTACATTTACCCAGTGTGCAGTTAGGGAGATATAGCGTCCCTGGCCGCGCTTACTGGTCCACGTATCTGTGGTTAGGTGGACCTTGCCACAGATGGCGTTGCGCAGTGCACACTTGATTTTATCGGATACTTGGTTGTGCAGGGAAGGCACGGCTCTCTTGGAGAAGTAGTGCCGGCTAGGAACAACATACTGTGGGACAGCAAGCGACATGAGTTGTTTGAAGCTGTCTGTGTCCACCAGCCTAAATGACAGCATTTCATAGGCCAGTAGTTTAGAAATGCTGGCATTCAGGGCCAGGGATCGAGGGTGGCTAGGTGGGAATTTACGCTTTCTCTCAAATGTTTGTGAGATGGAGAGCTGAACGCTGCCGTGTGACATGGTTGAGATGCTTGGTGACGGAGGTGGTGGTGTTGGTGGTACATCCCCTGTTTGCTGGGCGGCAGGTGCCAACGTTCCTCCAGAGGCGGAGGAAGAGGCCGAGGCGGCAGCAGCAGAAGTGGCCGAGGCGGCAGCAGCAGAAGAGGTAGCAGGGGGAGCCTGAGTGACTTCCTTGTTTTTAAGGTATTTACTCCACTGCAGTTCATGCTTTGCATGCAGGTGCCTGGTCATGCAGGTTGTGCTAAGGTTCAGAACGTTAATGCCTCGCTTCAGGCTCTGATGGCACAGCGTGCAAACCACTCGGGTCTTGTCGTCAGCACATTGTTTGAAGAAGTGCCATGCCAGGGAACTCCTTGAAGCTGCCTTTGGGGTGCTCGGTCCCAGATGGCGGCGGTCAGTAGCAGGCGGAGTCTCTTGGCGGCGGGTGTTCTGCTTTTGCCCACTGCTCCCTCTTTTGCTACGCTGTTGGCTCGGTCTCACCACTGCCTCTTCCTCCGAACTGTGAAATTCAGTGGCATGACCTTCATTCCATGTGGGGTCTAGGACCTCATCGTCCCCTGCATCGTCTTCCACCCAGTCTTGATCCCTGATCTCCTGTTCAGTCTGCACACTGCAGAAAGACGCAGCAGTTGGCACCTGTGTTTCGTCATCATCAGAGACATGCTGAGGTGGTATTCCCATGTCCTCATCATCAGGAAACATAAGTGGTTGTGCGTCAGTGCATTCTATGTCTTCCACCACTGGGGAAGGGCTAGGTGGATGCCCTTGGGAAACCCTGCCAGCGGAGTCTTCAAACAGCATAAGAGACTGCTGCAAAACTTGCGGCTCAGACAGTTTCCCTGGTATGCATGGGGGTGATGTGACAGACTGATGGGCTTGGTTTTCAGGCGCCATCTGTGCGCTTTCTGCAGAAGACTGGGTGGGAGATAATGTGAACGTGCTGGATCCACTGTCGGCCACCCAATTGACTAATGCCTGTACCTGCTCAGGCCTTACCATCCTTAGAACGGCATTGGGCCCCACCAAATATCGCTGTAAATGATGGCGGCTACTGGGACCTGAGGTAGTTGGTACACTAGGACGTGTGGCTGTGGCAGAACGGCCACGTCCTCTCCCAGCACCAGAGGGTCCACTAACACCACCACGACCATGTCCGCGTCCGCGTCCCTTACTAGATGTTTTCCTCATTGTTACCGTTCACCACAATAAGAAAAATATTATTTGGCCCAATGTATTGAATTCAAATTCAGGCCTTTTTTTAGACACCTAACACTATCTGGCTATCTATTTAGGTACCGTATTACACTAATACAGGCACAGCAGTAACGACAGATTTAGCTGGATATAAATTTGAGGCCTAGTATTTAGGCGCTGGGTGACAGGTATAGGTTTACTGACAGAATTAGACTTGGAAATGCATAGTAGCGTGTGTGTGAAATTATTCAGAATGACCCTATATGCACCTTGAATCTTATATACCCTTTTAGGGATAGATTTAAAATAGCTCTGATACAGCAGAAACCACTAAATTAGGAAATTGCTAAATTGGGAATTGTATTTCAACCCAGAACAAAAACTGTGCTTTGACGGACACTAAATAACTTGACCAGCAACAGCAGTAACGACAGATTTAGCTGGATATAAATTTGAGGCCTAGTATTTAGGCGCTGGGTGACAGATATACGTTTACTGACAGAATTAGACTGGGATATGGCCCAAAAATAACCACACTATTGATGGTTAAATGCACTTGGTGTGACAGCTTGACCAACCACACTATTGAGGGTTAAATGCACTTGGTGACAGGCTCAGCTTGCCCCTGATGTAGTATATGGCCAAAAAATAACCAGACTATTGATGGTTAAATGCACTTGGTGTGACAGCTTGACCCTGATGTAGGATTTAGCCAAAAAACAACCACACCATTGAGGGTTAAATGCACTTGTGCTGGCGCACCACAAGACACAAAAGGGCCGCCGATCACCCCAGAAAAAAGTGACTGAAAAACGCTCTGGGCAGCCTAAAAACAGTGAGCAATTCAATAGCAGCAGTTCAATCATCCACAGCTGCAGATCGATCTCTGAATGAAGTCTTTTGGAGGAGTTAATCACTGCCTAATCTCGCCCTAACGTCGCAGCTGCAACCTCTCCCTATACTGATCAGAGCAGAGTGACGGGCGGCGCTACGTGACTCCAGCTTAAATAGAGGCTGGGTCACATGCTGAACTGGCCAATCACAGCCATGCCAATAGAAGGCATGGCTGTGACGGCCTCTTGGGGCAAGTAGTATGACGCTTGTTGATTGGCTGCTTTGCAGCCTTTCAAAAAGCGCCAAGAAAGCGACGAACACCGAACCCGAACCCGGACTTTTATGAAAATGTTCGGGTCCGTGTCACGGACATCCCAAAATTCGGTACGAACCCGAACTATACAGTTCGGGTTCGCTCATCCCTAACTAATAGCCTTCTAGCAAACACTGAACTTAGAATACAGTATACACTGTGTTCATTTTTTACATCAATCACTGATCAGCCATAACATTAAAGCCACCTGTCTAATTTTGTGTAGGCCTCCCTCTTGTCACCAGGCATGGACTACATAAGACCTCTAATTGTGTCCTGTGGCAATAAATAGCCCCTTCAGCTCAAAACGCATAATGGTATCTATGGATGTACATCATGTTTTTAATTTTGACTGAATACATTTCGGGGTAGATTTATCAAAACTGGTGTAACGTAGAACTGGCTTAGTTGCCCATAGCAACCAATCCGATTCCACCTTTTATTTTTCACAGTTCCTTTAGAAAATGAAAGGCGGAATCTGATTGGTTGCCTAGGGCAACTTAGTCCTACTTTACACTAGTTTGATAAATCTCACCCTTCGTTTTCCATTTTTTTTACATGGATGCTGGACACTTTTCTGTTGATTTGGAATTTAGGGTACTTTCACACTTGCGGCAGAGGATTCCGGCAGGCAGTTCCGTCGCTGGAACTGCCTGTCAGATCCGTCAAAACGTATTCTATTTGATGGCATTTGTCACACAGATCAGGATCCTGATCCGTATGACAAATGCATTGAGATGCCGGATCCGTCTCTCCAGTGTCATCCAGAAAAACGGATCCGGCATTTATTTTTTTCAATTTTTTTTTGTAGTCTGAGTGAATGCGAAGACCGCAATGCTGGATCCGTTTTGCCGGAACACCCGGGTCCGGATCCGGCATTAATGCTGGTCAATGGGGAAAAAATGCCAGA
This sequence comes from Bufo gargarizans, assembly GCF_014858855.1. NCBI lineage: Eukaryota > Metazoa > Chordata > Amphibia > Anura > Bufonidae > Bufo > Bufo gargarizans. Next base: position 202,679,718 of record NC_058084.1, on the reverse strand, counting down.
TCCGGCATTCCAGCAAGTGTTCTGGGATTATGTCTGGAGATAAAACTGCAGTATTATCTCCGTCCTGAATAGTAAAAACGACTGAACTGAAGACATCCTGAACGGATTGCTCTCCATTCAGAATGTATTAGGATAAAACTGATCAGTTCTTTTCCAGTGTTGAGTCCCTAGGACGGAACTCAATGCCGGAAAAGAAAAACGCTAGTGTTACTCACCAAGATATTAGCATCAGAATCTTTAAAGGGGTTGTCTCACTTCAGCAAGTGGCATTCATCATGTACAGAAAGTTAATGCAAGGCAGTTACTAATGTATTGTGATTGTCCATATTGCCTCCTTTGCTGGCTGGATTCATTTTTCCATCACATTATACACTGTTCATTTCCATTGTTATGACCACCCTGCAATCCATCAGCGTTGGTCATTCTTGCACACTATAAGAAAAAGTGCCGGCCTCTCTGGTGGCCAGTACCGTGGATTGCAGGGTGGTTGTGACCAAGGAAACGAGCAGTGTATAATGGGATAGAAAAATGAATGAAGCCATCAAAGGAGGCAATATGGATAATAACAATAAATTAGTAAGTGGCTTGTATTAGCTTTTCTCTACACAATAAATGGTATTTGCTGAAGTGACACAACCACTTTAAGGCCTCATGCACACGACCGTATGTGTTTTGCGGACCATAAAAAAACGGATCTGCAAAAAATACAGATGACATCCGTGTGCATTCCGTATTTTGCGGAACTGAACAGCTGGCCCCTAATAAAACAGTACTATCCTTGTCTATAATGCGGACAATAATAGGACATGTTCTTTTTTTTTGTGGAACAGAAATACGGACATACGGAAATGAAGACAAATGCACATTTTCTGACTCTCCTCTCACCCCTCCAAGAGTCAGATGGGAATTAAATGTCCCTCTTTTTTCTTTTTGCTGTTGAATGTATGGACATATTCTGCTAAAGTGTCCCTTCTGTCCGCAGAAAAAACACACTCCCTTCCTATTACCAGTTTGCTTAAAAGATCGAGGAGTAGCTCCCCCTAATTGCATGGGTTCGTCCCCAGACATAAACCCAGGAGTAACTTCACCCAAAGTGTCAGAGGAGGACGATACATCATGCGATAGTAGAGAGAGATAGTAGTTCAGCTAGAGAGGTCCGATCCGGTCGGCAGAGAAAAGGACCATGCGCATCCCCCTTAAACAAGGAAATAACCACACTGACTGTTTCTCATCCCCAGATGAGTGTGGACGTAGCCTACAATACAGTTTGCTCGCCTCTGTAAACAAAATGAAATTATCAATTCCCCCAGAGAATCTGTCCGGGAGGGCAACTTTAGGCTCCAGGTAGGCCTGGTCTCCACCACTACAATCAGGACAAACAGCCTGTGATCTCTGCATCTGCGAGACGCTCGTGCAAAGGTCAGCTACCTCCAAAGACAGTGCAGCAATAGGATCCATGGCTGCACACAAACAAAAAATGACGGTAACGGCAGTTTATAATGTCACGCTTCGGTGTGGGAGGGAAACACCACACTGAGCATAGGAGAGAAGGGGGGAACAGAGAATCAGGCCTGAGAACTAGGGAAGTGAAAACCCTAACCAAAATCCTGACTGACTACCAGTATAAACAGACCCCAAAGGTAGGTGAGTTCATACGCAGGAATACCTAGAGTCCTATCTAGCCCTGTAGGACCCTGGTACTAATGGCAGGGACGAATCTACCTGATCCTCTAAAAGGAAGGACGAACAAGAGTCTCCTTCAGGCTTAATATAAACAATAGGGAAATGCAACACACAGAACCGAAACAAAATACAAAAAGGAAAGGAAAGACTTAACTTCAAAGGGGCTATGGAAGCACCAGGAACTCAGCCGAGATCCACACACCAGCAATCCACAACTAAACTGAAGCTATAAACCGCACAACATAGTGGAAGAAGCAACTATAAATATGGAAGGTTAAATGACCACATTAGCAAAACCTGGAGGCAAGGGGTATGGCCATTACCAGAAACAACAGACGCCCATTGATCCACAGGGAAAACCTGTCGGATCAAACCACGTTTTGCCACTCTCACAGATCTCCTGCCACTCACTGTCGCCGGGACGTCCATATGTCTCGGTACGTTTGTGACACCAATAGATGCTTAGTGAGACTGAGATTCTGGAGACAAAATCAACACTTTGAGCTTTTTACCATGCTCTTCAATCCATTATCCTGCTGAAGGAGACCACTGCTATTAGCAAATATCATTGTCATGAAAAGGTGTACTTTTTACAAACAATGTTTTGGTAGGTGGTACATGTAAAATTCCAGGACCCAAGGTTTCCCAGCAGAACATTAATCAGAGAATCACAGTCCGTCCACCGACTTTCCTTCTTCCCAAAGTACATCCTGGTGCCATCTCTTACCAAAGGTAAACAACACATATGCACTTGTTCATCCACAAGATGTAAGGAAACGTGATTCATCAGACCATGCCATCTTCTTCCTTCGCTCCTGGTCTAGTTCTGATGCTCATGTGCACATAGTAGGTAAGTTCATGAGTGGATAGGGGTCAGAATGGGCACCAATGTGTCGGATAGGGCTAGACAGGTCTTTACTCCCTCAGCACATTAATAAGTCCTGTTGCCAGTTGACTAGTTGTCCTCCGTTGGATCACTTTTGGTAGGTACTGGACACTGCATAACAGGAACACCCCACAAGACCTACTGTTATAGAAATGCCCTGACCTCGTTGTCTAGCAAAAACGATTCGTCCACTGTCAAAGTGGCTCAGATTATCAAGCTTATCCATTCTGCCTACTTCTAAAGCAAGAAGTTGACTGCTCACTTACTGGCTAATATATCCCACCTTTTGACAGGTGCCTTTGTCACAAGATAATCCATATATATGTGGTCACCTGTTGGCTGATTGGTTTAAATATAACTCACATATTTGTTGAGCAACTTTGAGAATACATTGCCTTACTTTTCTTCTACTTCATTGATAATTTACTGGTTGTTACAGAAAACGGTCAACAAGCTTGATGAAAGACACACTCCTGATACTTTAGCCATCTGTAATGAAATTAAAGGAACTTTCCTGGACCATGCTGAGTATAGGTCAGGAATGCTCAACCTGCGGCCCTCCAGCTGTTGCAAAACTACAATTCCCAGCATGCTCTAATAGCTGTAGGCTGTCCAGGCATACTGGGAGCTGTAGTTTGCAACATCTGGAGGGCTGCAGGTTGGGCATCCCTGGTATAGGTCATCAATATCAGATTGGTTGGGGTTCGACAACTGACACTCTCACCTTCCACTGTTTAGCTTCTGGAGCTGGCATACTGCAGCTCAGCTCCCATTCACTTGAATTGAGAGCTGCAGTACCCTGCACAGCCACTACACAGTGGATGGAGCCTCCTTCATCTTGCTTCATACATTGTAGGATGCTCGAAACCTTGGGGGGGGGGGGTGAGAGTGCAGGATGTCTGTGCCCAACTAATCTCATATTGATGAGGATAGTCCATCAGTATCTAAGCCCTGGAAAATCCCTTTAATGCAATAAATGGTGGGAGGTTGTTAATGCAGCCCCTAAGTATCGGGAGTAAATTGCAGTGTGAGAAAATTTTGCAAAACAATGTAATTACAGTATTTTGTTTAATTTTATATTTAAACTGAAAAATGTTGAAAATTGAACATGTGTTTTCCCAGTAGTGGTGGCCTTCTGATATATAGTATAAAGTATATACTGATATATATAGTATAAAGTAATATATACTAGCAGGATGACCCCGCTTCACACGGGTATATTTCATTTAATGTCATTTAGTGTCATTTTTCTTGTAATACAGGAAGATGATGAACCCCCCAAACACCTTATACAGTCAGAGCCAGTGAGTGCAAGAAAGTACAACTCTCACTATGATGAAAGTACTAAAGTACCAGACAGACTTTGTGAATCAGAACCTTCTCGTCCTGGTAAGTAACTCCAATACTTGATACTTAATAAAATATTGACATCCATTGATAACTTGTCCCTAGCCATTACCATTAGCAGATCAGCAATTTGTCATTACATATCAAATTTAAAAAACCCCCCACTAAATTCTAAATATTCATTAGATCTATATTTTTATATCTATCTAATAGCACAATTTAAATATAACGTATATATCTGCAGTTGCCGTTCCCTCTCTGGGAACACACCTCCTCATTCTGCTCCTTTAGGGTCTATTCACACGTCCGTGTGTGTTTTACGGATCCGTGGATCCGCAAAACATGGACATCGGTGATGTGCGTTCCGCATTTTGCGGACTGCACTTAGCCGGCACCTAATAGAGAATGCCTATTCTTGTTCGCAATTGCGGACAAGAATAGGAAATGTTCTATTTTTTTCGGGAACGGAATTGCGGACCCGGAAGTGCGGATCCGCAATTCCGGATCTGGGCAGCACATCATGCCGCCCCATAAAAATTAATGGGTCTGGAATTCCGTTCCGTAAAATGGGGAACGAAATTGCGGACGTGTGAATGGACCCTTACCATATCACAACCTGTCACTGGCTTATGGATGTCTGCGTTTCTTCCATGTGTGGTGGCCAATAACTGTACTGCTACTGTTAAGGCTACTTTCACACCTGCGTTAGGTGCGGATCCGTCTATCTGCACAGACTGATCTGCACCTATAAATGCAAACAATGGTATCCGTTCAGTATGGATACGTCTGCATACACTTAGTAAAAAAAAGTCTAAGTGTAAGTCAAACGGATCCGTCCTGACTTTACATTGAAAGTCAATGGGGGACGGATCCATTTACAATTGCACCAATATTGTGTCAATGTAAATGGATCCGTCCCCATTGACTTACATTGTAAGTCAGGACGGATCCGTCTGGCTCCACACCGCCAGGCGGACACCAAAACACTGCAAGCAGCGTTTGGGTGTCCACCTCCAGAGCGGAATGGAGGCGGAACAGAGCCAAACTGATGCATTCTGAATGGCTCCGCATCCATTCAGAATGCATTGGGGCTGAACTGATCCGTTTGGGGCCGCTAGTGAGAGCCTTGAAACGGATCTCACAGGCGGACCCTGAAACGGCAGAGTGAAAGTAGCCTAAGTTTGTTTCTTTGGTCACCACAAGGTCACAATTGTTCTGTTGCAATTGGTGTGCTGGACATGCTCTGGATTCCCGCGTTGAATTCTCCTATGGCGGTGCTCTCCTAGCATGTACGTCACTCCTGATGCTGGAGCGTGCGCACTCCACCTCACCAGATGCCACTAGTCTTCATTGAGGCTGCGAGTACGGTGAGCCTTCATTAGTCCGTTATGATATAACTCATTCCCTTAAAGGGGTTGTCTCACTTCACCAAATGGCATTTATCATGTAGAGAAAGTTACTACAAGGCACTTACTAATGTATTGTGTTTGTCCATATTGCCTTCTTTGCTGGCTGGATTCATTTTTCCATCACATTATACACTGCTTGTTTCCATGGTTATGACCTGCAATCCATCAGCAGTGGCCATGCTTGCACACTATAAAAAAGCACCAGCCTACGTGTTCTCCCACGGTCCCGGTCACCAGAGAGGCTGGCGCTTTTTCCTATAGTGTGCAAGCACGGCCACCACTGATGGATTCCAGGGTGGTGATAACCATGGAAAAGAGCAGTGTATAATGTGATGGAAAAAATGAATCCAGCCAGCAAAGGAAGCAATATGGATAATAACAATACGTTAGTAAATGGCTTATATTAACTTTCTCTACATAATAAATGTCACTTGCTGAAGTGAGACAGCCCCTTTAAGTAACACACAGCAGTTGCTGATTAATGTTAAGATAAATTATGACATTTATGTTTTTTTATTTACATTTATTATAATTTCTATTTATCTCACCTTTGTGGTCACCATCTTACACATCTTATCACCATTTTTATAGTTCTGCCTATTTTTTTTTTGCGGTTGGATTTTCTAGTGGACCTTTTGCCTGGGATCCCAGAGGATTTGCACCCTTGACTCTCTTTTTTGTGACTGTGTTACCCTTTTTTCCATTCATTATCTATCTATACAAAAGTATTGGAACACACCTCTTAATCATTGACATCAAGTGTTGCATACAGTCCCATTGGCACAGGTGTATAAACTCCAGTACCTAGCCATGCTATCTGCCTTTACAAACATTTGTGCAGAAAAGTTTCCAGTGCTGTGCTGACTCAATAATTGTAGAGTTCTAAACCTCGCCTGACATTAACATGAGCACAAAAATGGTGTGCTGGGAGCTTCATGGCATGTGTATCCATGGCCGATCAGCTGCATGCAAGCCATTAATCACCAAGCACAATACCAATGTAAAGTATACCACCATTGGACTCTGGAACAGTGGAAACATGTTTTGTGGAGTGACACCATCTGGCAGTCTGATGGACCAGTCTGGGTTTAGTCAATGCCAGGAGAATGTTACCTGCCTGACTGCGTTGTGCCAAATTTAAAGTGTGGTTGAGGTGAGATAATGTTATGGAGTTGTTTTCAGTAGTCTATAAGGTCCAGTAAGGAAAACTTAACGCTTCATCATACTCAGTCATTTTGGACAATTGCATGTTTCCAACTTTGTGGGAACCAGGGGCATTGCTAGGGTCTCAAAAGATCCAGGGCCCAAGCCCCAATGAATATGGCCCCAAATTCTCTAAATGCAAGATCAGTTCCAGGGTTTGAACTCTACTTCACTGTGGGGGAACCACCAGGCTGCTAGCATCTGGAGTCATTTTTGTGTCATTGACAGCTCACCTATAGGGGTCACACAGGGGTCAGAGATACAGGATCCCCGATGTCAGGGACAGGCTGAGGTCAGGGCAGGCAGTGAATAAACAATCTGATAAACAGTCCGATGTCAGGGCAGGCAGCAGAGGGTCAATATGAAGGCCATGCACAGGTCAGGTCAGGCAGCAGAGGGTCTGTCTGGGAAATGGGAAGAAGTCAGTACACGGGCAGACAAACAAATACAGCACACTTTTGCAGGGAACTATCAAGCTAGACTATCTATTGCTCCGGCAGCTGCCCACCGGGGAAGGTGCCTAAAATACCCACATGTGACCATCCATTGGCTGGTGTGAATTAAGGTGGCCCTTTAACAGCCAGGGGTGTGCGCACTTGCACCCTGCGGGTTTAGGAGGTGAGGCTGAGCAGGCTACAACATTTGTGGAGGAATAGAGCTACCCTTGTGGCCAGGCCAGCTGGGAAGGCGAGAGCGGAAGGTGGGTACAAGCCGCTGGAAGCCAGGGGACCAGGAATGGTGAGCCAGTAGTAGCCTCAAGCCACGGAATGGACACTGAAAAAAAAAAAAAGTGCGTTTGTGTGCATAAGCCCTGACACTTCATGAACTGAATCATGGAAAGAGAATTTTCATGTTAACCTCAGATAGTTAACAAATGTAAAACACCAGAAACTTTTCTGAAATACAAAAAAACAGCTAAAAGAAGCACATCACTTGATTGCGATTCTGGTTTAGTCTAATCGCATTCCGGTTTTATAACAGCTGCTACTTCAGAAAACTCAGAAAGAATATAATGTTATGAAGCAGACTAATTTGAAGCTTACACAATGTGTCATTTATTGCCCCTAGAGATTGGGTTGCCAGAAAGATTTTCATGAAAAGACCTTGAATATTATAAAATTAACTTTTATAACTGCAATATTGTAATGTGCCAAGTGACACAAGAAAAGAAAAAAATTGCTTTATATCTCAGTTGGTTAATAATACTTTTTATTAAAAAAATTATGAAGTAAAAACTAAGTTTATGAAGTGGCAATGAGTTATTATTTTGATAAGTAATTTGAGGACTAATTGGCAATGCTTTGGAAGAGAAAAGTCTGGTTTTCTGTATTTTACGATGCTATTGAAAATCCTCAGTGTGCATCAGAAGGCTGAACTTATTGCTTCTAGTGAACAGTTTCTGCTATATCTAATTGTTTGTAGGAATGGATTTAATTTACTTGGGAGTAGGGATGAGCGGACCCGTGGATGTTCAAATTCTCCGGGTTCGGGACCCGAACTTGACCCGAAGTCGAACCCAGCCCCCATTGAAGTCAATGGGGACCCGAACTTTGGTGCACTAAAATGGCTGTAAAAAAGACCTAGTAATAGGGGCTAGAATGCTGCAAAAGGAAGCAAAATGTGGGTAAAAGCAGGGTAATTGCCCTGCAAACAAATGTGGATAGGGAAATTACTTTAAATTACATAGAATAAAATAAAATAAAAAAATAATAATAATAATCTTGAACTAGGAGGTGGAGGTCAAAGTGGAGTAGGAGGTGGACGTGGCGGTGTAAGTGGAAGCTGCGGTGAAGGAGGTAGCCCAAACTGTTTTTTTGTCTTTCTTTTGTTTTGTTTTCCCTTTTATTTACACTTTTTTTTTTTTTTTTTTTATAAACTTGGGAAGGCCCCAAAACATTGGGAAATAAAAAAGAGTGCAGTGGAGTATAACAATGACTGGGTGCGGCCGGTATACTTGTCCGCACCTTGTGCTGAGTAGACAAGTCCTGTGGGATCCATGCTTGGTTCATTTTAATTAACATAAGCTTGTTCACGTTGGCTGTGGACAGGCGGTTGCGCTTGTGTGTGATCACCCCCACCCACCGATCTAACAGACAGGGAAATTAATATAGTTAATCTGTCACGGATGCAGTGCAGGTGTACCTCACACCAAAATGGGTTTGTGGCAGGGGCTGAGGTGTACATTGGCGTGGAGTCAGGAGGAATGCCTATCACCCTCCATGATCCATCTGGCTGAACTGTGCCTGGAGCCAGTGCGGGGTAGGCCTAAATAAGTGGGCCACCCAAGAGAGTGGAATGAAAGAAAGAAGGGTCGGGAGGGTGGGGCATGAAGCGACCGTCCTCAGGGGGAGGTCGTGTGGAAAGATATAGCCAGCAGCCCCGCCCACAAATACAGGCTGTAACCAGCCTTAATACTTGTGGCAGGGGCTGAGGTGTACATTGGCGTGGAGTCAGGAGGAATGCCTATCACCCTCCATGATCCATCTGGCTGAACTGTGCCTGGAGCCAGTGCGGGGTAGGCCTAAATAAGTGGGCAAAAAGACTACACACGCTGTAGGAGGGAAATAGTTAATTGAACCGACCGACACGGGAGGTAACAAGGGCCTGAGTGATTCAGGCAGGAGCTGGGCTGTTAAATGACCTGAGCGAGCCGGGAAGGCACTGGGTAGTTAGTAAAGAGACGGTCCAGGATGACAGCGGAAGGGCAAGCTTGGGTGATCCAGGATGAGCGAGGCAACGTGGGCCTGGGCGATCCAGGATGAGAGAGGCAACGTGGGCCTGGGCGATCCAGGATGAGCGAGGCGAAGTGGGCCTGGGCGATCCAGGATGAGCGAGGCGACGTGGGCCTGGGCGATCCAGGATGAGCGAGGCGACGTGGGCCTGGGCGATCCAGGATGAGAGAGGCGACGTGGGCCTGGGCGATCCAGGATGAGAGGCAGAGTGAGCTTGGGCGATGCCGAATGACAGACAGGGCGAGCCTGGGCGATCCAGGATGCCAGGAGCAGAGCGAGCCTGGGCGAGCCAGGATGACAGGAGCAGAGCGAGCCTGGGCGAGCCAGGATGACAGGAGCAGAGCGAGCCTGGGCGAGCCAGGATGACAGGAGCAGAGCGAGCCTGGGCGAGCCAGGATGACAGGAGCAGAGCGAGCCTGGGCGAGCCAGGATGACAGGAGCAGAGCGAGCCTGGGCGATCCAGGATGACAGGAGCAGAGCGAGCCTGGGCGATCCAGGATGACAGGAGCAGAGCGAGCCTGGGCGATCCAGGATGACAGGAGCAGAGCGAGCCTGGGCGATCCAGGATGACAGGAGCAGAGCGAGCCTGGGCGATCCAGGATGACAGGAGCAGAGCGAGCCTGGGCGATCCAGGATGACAGGAGCAGAGCGAGCCTGGGCGATCCAGGATGACAGGAGCAGAGCGAGCCTGGGCGATCCAGGATGACAGGAGCAGAGCGAGCCTGGGCGATCCAGGATGACAGGAGCAGAGCGAGCCTGGGCGATCCAGGATGGCAGAGACAGAGCGAGCCTGGGCGATCCAGAATAACAGGGGCGGAGCGAGCCTGGGCGATCCAGAATGACAAGAGCTGAGCGAGCCTGGGCGATCCAGGATGACAGGAGCTGAGCAAGCCTGGGCGAACCACGATGACAGAAGCAGAGCGAGCCTGGGCGATCCAGGATGGCAGAGATAGGGCGATCCAGGATGGCAGAGACAGAGCGAGCCTGGGCGATCCAGGGTGGCAGAGACAGAGCGAGCCTGGGCGACCCAGGACGACAGAACTGGCCAGGGCGATCCTGGATGACAGGGGTAGAGCGAGCCTGGGCGGACCCGCCAGGGGACTTCGGATGACGTGAGAGTGCGTCAAGAAGCAGGGAAGACAGACAGAAGAGGTCTGCATGATACCTGAAGAGTTCGGGAAGCTGATGAGCGGCTACTTGGCTGATCGGGAGGACTGAAAATCAGACAGTACCGCAGTCCTGTTTGTTTTAAGAAAAGAGTGCCCAAAATGGTACATTTAGGAAACCGGAAAATAGCATGGCAACTAAACCCCACTACTAAGACAACCTTCATGGAGTTAGCTACCCTTTTTTTTTTTTTTTTTTTTTTTTGTTCTGTACCCGGAATAGAAGCTCTGGCATACGCTCCCTCCCCTCTCCGTCCTCATACTTGAACTCCCCCCCAGCAGAAGCAAGACCAGCCCACCCCCACCGGAATGGGAAAAACAGGCCGGCAAGCCCCGTGCCTGCCAACTGATGCCAACCATGGCTCCTCGGCTGAAATGCACTGTGAAATAAATGAAAATAGAAAACAATACATGCAATTATACCTAATACAGCTGTAGATGCCCCCAGGTCCGGTGTACTGAAGAAGTATTTGTACCAATTAGATTTTGTTATTATTATTTTAATAGACACCGCTTTAGGAGAGACAGGAGAGAAGGAAGATGGGGGAACGGAGGACCGTGGACGGGGAGCAAGGAAGGATGACAGAGGCAGCGTGGGCCTGGGCGATCCAGGATGACAGAGGCAGCGTGGGCCTGGGCGATCCAGGATGACAATGACAGAGGCAGCGTGGGCCTGGGCGATCCAGGATGACAGAGGCAGCGTGGGCCTGGGCGATCCAGGATGACAGAGGCAGCGTGGGCCTGGGCGATCCAGGATGACAGAGGCAGCGTGGGCCTGGGCGATCCAGGATGACAGAGGCAGCGTGGGCCTGGGCGATCCAGGATGACAGAGGCAGCGTGGGCCTGGGCGATCCAGGATGACAGAGGCAGCGTGGGCCTGGGCGATCCAGGATGACAGAGGCAGCGTGGGCCTGGGCGATCCAGGATGACAGAGGCAGCGTGGGCCTGGGCGATCCAGGATGACAGAGGCAGCGTGGGCCTGGGCGATCCAGGATGACAGAGACAATGTGTACCAGAGACAGCATGTGCCTGGGAGATCCAGGATGACAGAGACGGAACGAGCCTGGGTGATCCAGGGAGACTACAGATGAAGTGTGAGAGTGAGACAAGAAGCATGGAAAACGGACAAAATGACGTGTGCGTGATACCTGAAGAAATTCGGGAAGCTGAGCAGCAACTTGGCCCAACCGGAAGACTGGATATCAGACGGTACCGCAGCCCTGTTCATTTTGGAAAAATTTATCAGCACCTAGATAAAGACAACAAGCTCATGAAGACAGCCCTGAGCCCGAAATGGCCCATAAGACAACCGGAAACCCGCCGCTGCACCTGAGAAAGGAAGGGCCCATTTGAGGGTTGTCGCGCCCTCCCCCATACGCGGCAGGGCGGAAAACATGGCAGTGCCACACGCATGTGCACAGGAGGGCGGCATGAGACAGCTGTGCCAGGTACCCGAGCACGGAGGGTGGCACAACACCGCCAAGCCATGTAATGTGCCCAGAAGGGTGGTACAAGATAGGGGTGCCGCACACGTGTGCACAGGAGCGCGGCATCACACCACTGCGCTATAACCAAGTGCTCAGGAGGGTGGAATGACCTGCGGTGAGATGTATGCGTGAACAGGAGGGCGGCACAACAGGTGTCACAGGCATGTGCATAGCCTGTACCCACACCAAACAGCTGTTAAAGAGGCTGTGTCACCCCGGTGGGTACTTAGGCCTCTACCTCAGACATTATAATCATTGGTCACGTGGCCACAGCGCAGCTCAGTCTCACTCAAGTGAATGGAGCTGAGCTGCAATAATGAAGCGGGCGGAGCTTCTAAGTTTTGAGGAGGCCGCAGCACCCACCGGAGTGAACATCATTCTGAACATCATACTCTACAATGTACAACTGGCATACACACACTGATAAATCTCGCCCTACAGCTCCATGTCTGTGGCTGCCCACATGTAGTGTACCATAAACCATACCTGAAGCCATCACTGCTGAATTGTTCTAAGCGAGACGGGTTGTTAAGAGAACGCTGGCAGAAGCGGCATCAGTACCTCCGGTTGACGTGATAGAACTGCAGCCTCCACCCACATTGTGTATTAAAGGCAATTTCCGACAAGAGAGATATGAACCTTGGTTAATCAGACGCTGTTATACGGTCTTTTAAATAGGATTTAAACACGCATTTAAAATTGGAAGAAGAAGAAGAAAAAGAGAACGAGGTAGACAGAAGGCAATCAGAGCGCTTAATGATCCACAGAAAACGTTCCCTAAACGAATACATCCATTCATTCAAGCAGACTGGTATTATTGCAAGATGCTGCAGCTCCGTGTGTGGGCCAGACTGCACCTCAGCTGAGCGCAGGGCGACAAGGCCTTCCTGCACCAACATGAGATAACATCTTTTTTTATTTTATTTTTTTATTAAAAAGATGTCGCCTGTAGTAGGTCAATTATTTCGCCACAACAATTGCAGGACCATGTCTACTAAGTAAATGGGGCACACGGTGTGGAGCATGAAGACGCTGCTCAGGTGCAGAGCAGGGAATTTATGGCGTATCTATGACGTGATCTTCATTATATGGTGGCTGTATACTGGCAGAATCTGGAGCTCTGCTAACCCAAACAAGCCGGTTGCTAGGGAACTGAGGCGCAGGCTGAGCCCAGCGGACCGGTCCGCCCCACCTGAAGCGCCGTGGGTGCCGGTCCCGCCGAACCCCCACTGCGGACAAGAAAACACCTGTGGTGAGGAGGCTTCCCCGGAGCTGGAGGGGAGAGGAAGACTGGCCGGGCCCGGCCGGGCGGCGGACGAACGCTGCTCCCCGCTGGGAAGTCTAGAGCGCCGAGACTTACCCGGAAGTGACGTGGCCGTGAACCGGAAGTGACGGACCGGACCAAGAAAGAGCAGCATGAAGCGACCGTCCTCAGGGGGAGGTCGTGTGGAAAGATATAGCCAGCAGCCCCGCCCACAAATACAGGCTGTAACCAGCCTTAATACATGTCACCCACCAAACTCACAGACAGATTAACTATTATATTTCTGTGTCAGGGGTACAAAGATGGTGCGTTGCACCCACAAACAATTTCTATAGGTCACCCAAAGAATTAACAGCCAGATTAATTATTATACTTCTGTGTCAGGGGTGCAAAGCTGGTGTCTCCCTCACTTCAACTTCCTGCTTCCTGTCCTTGCACTACTAAGAGCTGATGGGCGGTGCTACACGTGATACAGCTTGTATAGAGGCTGGGTCACATGATGTACCAGCCAATCACAGCCATGCCATTACTAGGCATGGCTGTGATGGCTTCTAAGTGTCCACAGCTTAAAGGCTTGTTGATTTGGATGCCCTGCAGCCTTTCAACAATCTTTATTAAATGCCCAAACACCAAACTCGAACCTAAACTTTTGCGGCAAAGTTCGGGTTCAGGTCTGGGTACCCAAACTCGTAAAGTTCGGTGAGGACCCGAAGTTCGGGTTTGCTTAACACTACTTGTTAATCCTCAGCATTTCTCAGGAGGATTCTCAATAAAAAGCATTACCTCTTTTTACCATAATTTTTACCCCACTTTCAAGGTCCTGTAATAGTGTCTGCTGCTTTTTATACAGACTATACCTTGTGTAAATTCATGCTACAATATGGAGATAAAGATGCAGTTAAAGAATATTGGGATTATGCAGTAGCTTTTTATATAAACTGCAGACGCATAGATTGATACAACTTGGTGCTTGAATATTGCCAAGCCCAGTCATATGACCATAGAAGCTTCACTGAGGATGTTTGAACAGCTAGAAGTCCATTATTTTTCTATTGCCTGGACCTGTCAACTCTCCTGATAGACCTCTTCTAGTACATGCTGATATTCTTTGTGAAATAACAGTTCTAGAGCATATTTTGGTAGGACTGTCTTTTGTTCTTGTGCTGTTCCTCAAAGTAAAAAATAATAATAAATTAACAGCTGGATATTACCATTGCCCCTTGTCAATAGGGTTTGAACTTAACAGCCTGGTACTGTCAAATCAGTTCGGACCTACAGTTTGTCCCACTTGAATGGAACTGAGCTCCAGTACCAGGCAAAGCTTTCTGTATAGATGGGCTGCTGTGTATAAGTATACAATGAAAGAAATGTGGTGCTTGTGTAACTTTCAAATATAAGCATATGCTGCTGAAGGACCTGTGCCCAGATGACTGAGCCAAACAGGTCCTCAAGTCACAGCAATAAAAGAAGGTTATTCCTTTTGAGGCACCTTTTGGCAGTGTTTCCGTGAGAGAGACATGTGTGCAGGGCTAAAGGGGAGAGACACAGAGTGTGAAATGGCCACCGAGCAACCTCTACAGTGTCCAGACTGACCCCTGGAAATGTGTTGCAAGGAGAGGTCTATTAGGGTTCCAAATAGTGTGGCACAAGAAGGGACAGCCATGGCTCAATGCATCACTAGGGACTGGAGGTCAGTCTCAGAGAGACAAGAGTCAGTGTGAGCCAAGGGGAGTATGTGTCACACTCTTCCAGTGTTGTGGCCAAGGGCACTTGATGTATTGCACTAGTAACTACGGAATTACAGAGACTGAGGAATTTTATTGAGTGCAAGCATCGAGTAGCTAGTAGCTATAGTTACCAACAACTTACAGAGGCAAATACACAGATATCATAAGACCCAATAGCAAAACTTAGCATGAGTCCCTCTACCCCACCTATTTTTCCAGTATAGATGTGTCAAATACAGGCAACATGGAATGCAAAATGCGACTCCTCTGATTTTATTTATTTTTTTACAATGTATTTATTACAGTTTTTTGCCCTATTAAACTAACCTGTCCTTAAAAGCACCTAGGTTTCGGACACCACCATGGCTCCTGAGATCCAGGGCTCTTCCTGCCAAGCTGTGCTGTGACCCGACGGCTCACAGCTTGAGATCACAGAGTGCACGTTTGTCCTCATGCTATGCGCAGGTTACGCACAGTTTGTGGCATCCGTTAATGAAGACCAGGAAGCGTTGAGTTTGATTATTCACTGCTCCCTGATCCTACTGTACTAATGAGCACTTCCATAATGGAAAAACTCATTAGTATTCACCCTATAAGACACACTGAAAAAGTGCTTCTTATAGGATGAAAAATATGGCAAGCAACAGGTGCTTCATAAATATGGTGTTTATTCTTTATACAATATTTCTCAATGTTATTACCAGACAAACTGGTATAAATACATTAGTAAATCTAGTCTATCCAATGCCACCACTAGGTGGAGCCCAGTGCATAGGAATTTAGAGTTACCAATGACTGTAAAGTAAGCTCTAAAAATATATCTGCACTGAGCTCCACCTAGTGGCAGCTACAAGAAAATAGCATGTTTTCCTGTTGAGAACAGAAGTTCAGTGTTCAGCTCGCTTCAACCTGGGCTCCATACCAGTCACGGACTCTGAGTCCATGGTAGGTACGCCACTGGCAACCTCATTCCGTTTCCGTATGTCCATTCCCCCCAAAAATAGAACACATCCTATTATTTTCCACAGTACAGAGAAGGATAGTACTGTTCTATTAGGGGCCAGCTGTTCTGCTCCACAAAATACAGAATGCACACGGACATCATCCGTATTTTTTGAGGATCCATGTTTTGCAGACCGCAAAATACATACGGTCGTGTGCATGAGCCCTAACGGAGAGAAAAGTCAGGGAACAGAATATGAATGCTGTATGTAAATGAATGAAAAAAGCAGTGTAGACACTAGTAATGAGAATCCATTATCGCTAAAGTGGGGGCCTACATTTCAGTAATCTTGTTGCTGTGTTTACGTGAAATGTAAGCAGTACCACAGCCGAACCCTCATTTTCTAGGCATGCACAACAAGCCATTCGTGACTAAATGTTCAATTTATTTATGCAGCCATGCCTAATTTCATTTAGAAGCTCCAATATGGAAATAAAGAAGAAAGAAAGTAACAGCAACGCATTACGTAAAGTCTACAGCTGACTTCCAGTTCGAATCTATTCTGCAATTAAAATGCCTTCTTCATATTGCCAGATGTTGAATCTTACCGCTGATTTCATTTCATTAGTCATTTTAAAAGCTTTGCAGCAAATAGATGCCAAAATAAAGTGTTAAAATGATATGAAAATGAGTCGTGCCTATAGATAGTAAAGTGGTTTTCATAACACGTTATATCACTTCTCCAGCATCTTCGGAATCCTGGCCCAGTCATGTCAAGGAAATCATCCACATTAGATTCATTTATGCTAACTGTGCTAAGAAACTGCTAGATTCCATTATAGAATTTTATTTCATTTGGCTTTAATTGGCAGTAGGATTTATGGTTTATTATTTAGTTAGGATAAAAAAAAAAATGTTTTCTCATCTAGTTTTCTCCTTCCTTCTGAGGCGAACATAACAATAGTACTGAACAAAGTATTCACAGATGTAAATTTCAGATCGAGAGCTGCGACATATGCCACGGTATAGAGTGACATACGCTGCTAATTGTAAAAAAAACACATATTCTGTGCAGTATTTTTTATTTTTTTTTACTATGTCCATTTGTATAGGAAGGCACAGAAGACTATGCTTTCCTATACAGGGAATCCGCGGTGGATTTTTATGCAGATGTCATCACAGATGTTACCCCACACTGTACAAAGAAAATTCAAATCTGCAGCATTTGGAAAATCTGGAAGAAATCTGTGACACACAAGCCCTGCCTATGTGGTTATATAGCTGCTGGTGGTGAAGTTGTGAATTTCTGTTCACTTGGTTTGTACGTACACTACTGATCTTGTGGACTTCATATGAGAATTCAGCAGTGTAAATAAGCAACGGATCTGCCAAGTTCATATGTCACCTAAATTATCAATGTTCCTTTTTTTTACTTAGGCAGGGTGCTGAATCTCCTTATAGAGACCAGTCCTGTATGGAGACTTACTGGAAGTATTCTGTGGTATGGAGACTTATTGGCAATGTTTCGTGGGAAACGAATATGCAAAGAGGTATCTCCCAGGAAAGAGCACAATCTCAATAGCACCTATGAGTCAAGATCCGACTTTGCAACAAGCCAGATATTCATGTGTAGTCAGCTGTTTTGGAGTGCTTGCTCCTTATCAGTAAGTAGTAGGATTCTGGCTGTCTTAGTGCGATGCCTTGAAAGTGGCTTAGACAGGGTGCTGAATCTCCTTAAAGAGACCAGTGCTGTATGGAGATTTATTGGCAATGTTCCTTGGGAAACAAATATGAAAAGAGGCATCTAGCCAGAATGAGAACTATCTCGCCAGCTGATGAAGGGCAAGCACCCGAAAACAGCTGTCTATGGTTGAATATCTGACTTGGCTATATTCCCTTGTCAAATCCCAAGGCTTGTTGGAAGGTTGGATCTTGACTCATAGAGAGCCGGGCAAGATGGTTCTCTTTCTTGGGAGATACCTCCTTGAATATTTATTTCCCATGGAACATTACCAATAAGTCTCCATACCTTGGAGTACTTCCAACAAATAAAAAAGTTAGGGTTGTTACCACCAAATTCAGTAAATCACAAAACAGTGTGTGTGGTCATTAAGGCCTTTTCAATGTAGGCTAAGGGTCACTGTATAACCAGACACAAAAGGCGCACCACAGGGTAAGTATGTCCCATGAAGAACAATATTACTCCAAAAATGGAGGCTCACCTTTTGCGGTTGTGCTGGAATAGGCATAAAACTATTTGTCTGCTTGTTAAGATGTAAAACCTGATTGTTGCTGCCAAGGTTGGCGGCCTTGAGGTAGAGGTGCCTAAACTCCCAGAAGGACGGATACAGTTTCAGAAATATTCACATTTTCCTGCACAAGGAACCATACCAACCGGCGTAGGAAAAGATCTTCTTTTATTTTCTCAGTTGTAAATACAAATGCAAATAAAAATGAGAGCCTTTTCAGGCCTGGTCATTAAAGGGTTAAAGGTCTATTTTAAACTTATCCTTTTTTTTTTTTTTTTGTTTCAGTAGTGTATCCGCTTCCGTTCCATGTTCTGTTTTTCCATTTAGTTTCCGTTTATGATCCGTTTTTTGCGGATCGCAAACGGAAAAGGAAGCATACTGTACAATAATATTTAAACAGTAAGTATATTTAAAAATTGGGCTGGGCATAACATTTTCAATAGATGGTTCCGCAAAAACGGATATGTAAGACATACAAATGCATTCAGTGTGCATTCCGTTTTTTTTGCGGAACCATTGACTTGAATGGAGCCACGGAACGTGATTTGCGGGCAATAATAGGACATGTTCCAGAAATACGGAAAGGGAATGCATACGGAGTACCTTCCGTTGTTTTTGCGGACCCATTGAAGTGAATGCTTCTGCATACGGACTGCAAACGGAACCCGCAAACACGGAACATAAACGGTAAAAAAAACGTTTGTGTGCAAGAGGCCTTATGGAGAAGCCACACCTATTTCAGTGCTGCCCTTTAATCTTACAACCGTATGCAAGAGACCAGTTAAGGCTACTTTCACACTAGCGTTCGATCGGATCCGTTCTGAACGGATCCGATCATAATAATGCAGACGGAGGCTCCGTTCAGAACGGATCCGTCTGCATTATTTTGGCATATAAAAGCTAAGTGTGAAAATAGCCTCGGACGGATCCGTCCAGACTTTCAATGTAAAGTCAATGGGGGACGGATCTGCTTGAAGATTGAGCCATATTGTGGCATCTTCAAACGGATCCGTCCCCATTGACTTAGGCTACTTTCACACTAGCGTTCGTCGGTCCGCTCGTGAGCTCCGTTTGAAGGGGCTCACGAGCGGACCCGAACGCTTCCGTCCAGCCCTGATGCAGTCTGAATGGATGCGGATCATGCGTTCGGGTGTCCGCCTGGCCGCGCGGATCCGTCCAGACTTACAATGTAAGTCAATGGGGACGGATCCGTTTGAAGATGCCACAATATGGCTCAATCTTCAAGCGGATCCGTCCCCCATTGACTTTACATTGAAAGACTGGACGGATCCGTCCGAGGCTATTTTCACACTTAGCTTTTATATGCCAAAATAATGCAGACGGATCCGTTCTGAACGGAGCCTCCGTCTGCATTATTATGATCGGATCCGTTCAGAACGGATCCGATCGAACGCTAGTGTGAAAGTAGCCTTACATTGTAAGTCTGGACTGATCCGCACGCCTCCGCACGGCCAGGCGGACACCCGAATGCTGCAAGCAGCGTTCAGCTGTCCGCCTGTCCGTGCGGAGGTGAGCGGAGCGGAGGCTGAACGCCGCAGACTGATGCAGTCTGAGCGGATCCGCATCCATTCAGACTGCATCAGGGCTGGATGGAAGCGTTCGGGTCCGCTCGTGAGCCCCTTCAAACGGAGCTCACGAGTGGACCGACGAACGCTAGTGTGAAAGTAGCCTAACCCTGGTCCCTGGTTTGTCATACTAGTTTGGTTTGTAAAACTAAGTGCAACTAATCATTGAGAGAAAATATATTTTCTGCCTACTTTCACACTAGCGTTCGGGGCTCCGCTTGTGAGTTCCGTTTGAAGGCTCTTACAAGCGGCCCCGAACGGATCCGTACTGCCCTAATGCATTCTGAGTGGATGCGGATCCGCTCAGAATGCATCAGTCTGGCACCGTTTGGCCTCCGCTCAGCAGGCGGACACCCGAACGCTGCTTGCAGCGTTTGGATGTCCGCCTGGCCGTGCGGAGACAAACTTATCCGTACAATGTAAGTCAATGGGGACGGATCAGTTTGAAGTTGACACAATATGGCTCAATTTCAAACGGATCCATCCCCCATTGACTTTCAATGTAAAGTCTGGACGGATCCGTCTGAGCTACTTTCACACTTAGAATTTTTTCTAAAATATAATGCAGACGGATCCGTTCTGAACGGATCCCATCGTCTGCATTATATGAGCGGATCCGTCTGTGCAGACCCCATTCGGATCCGCTCTGAATGCAAGTGTGAAAGTAGCCTTTGATAATTATCACTTTTACTGCATTGTGTCGCTGGAGAAGCAGGTTGCATGCTAAAGATTTGGTATAGACAGGATAGGGACAGTGTAAAATGCTAACTTAATTGAAGTTTGAGTGTTTGATGCAACTCATTTTTAATTTGTTACTATCATTTAGATGCCTTTTAAATATCTGGGTCATGACAGTCATAGAGCAAATATGCTCTCTGAACGATGGGGAAATTGACAACGTGCACAGAAGTCCATGTTAAAGAGTTTTCCGGTTTCGTGATATTGATCACATATCATCAGGATAGGTCGACTCATCAGTATCAGATTGGTGAGGCCCTGGCACTTCTGCCAATCAGCTGTTTGAAGGGGCCGTGGCACTCGTCCACTTGAATGGGACAAAGCTGTAATTATACTGCACCACCACTTGAATGTAGATGGTGTATAGGTAAACATTGAAGAGGATGCAGCGCTGGCATAAGTACCGCAGTGTCTTCAAACTATCACCGGGGTGCCAAGAGTCAGAAACCCAACAATCTGAAACTGATGACCTATTGCAAGGATAGATCATCAATTTCATGAAACCAGAATACTTCTTTAAGCTTTGTTCAAATCTGCATCGGATGCTGCATTAGGAGACTCCATCACAGATTCCACAAAAAATATGGGACAGAATAGTGAAGCAAGCTGAACCTTTTTGTCCGGTATGGAGTCTGTCAGATGGCGTTAGTTTCTGCCATTTGCCAAAAGTTTGAATAATATTCTTTTCATTGTCCTGTTCCTATAATCACGCAGGACAATGTAAAATAAAATTCCAATGTGAACACAGCCTTTGCCATCCCATGGGGTCATGTACAGTTACACAGGGACAAGTTAAGGCTACTTTCACACTTGCGTTCAGAGCGGATCCGTCTGGGGTCTGCACAGACGGATCTGCTCATATAATGCAGACGATGGGATCCGTTCAGAACGGATCTGTCTGCATTATATTTAAAAAAAAATTCTAAGTGTGAAAGTAGCTGCAGACGGATCCGTCCAGACTTTACATTGAAAGTCAATGGGGGACGGATCCGTTTGAAAATTGAGCCATATTGTGTCAACTTCAAACGGATCCATTCTCATTGACTTACATTGTAAGTCTGGACGGATCCGTTTGCCTCCACACGGCCAGACGGACACCCGAACGCTGCAAGCAGCGTTCAGGTGTCCGCCTGCTGAGCGGAGAGGAGGCCAAACGCTGCCAGACTGATGCATTGTGAGCGGATCCGCATCCACTCAGAATGCATTGGGGCAGTATGGATGCGTTCGGAGGCCGCTTGTGAGAGCCTTCAAACGGAACTCACAAGCGGAGCCCCGAACGCTAATGTGAAAGTAGCCTAATCTATGCTTCCACTCCTTTCACTGCAACCTTTCAGCACCTCCCCCTATTGACCCCCCTCTCCTCCTCCTCGCTCATGAGATCACAGCCAGCTTGAGGGGACTGCTTCAACCTGGAATATCTCAAGCTGTTTAGCAGCTAGAGATACTTGCACATCTAATTCCTGAAATGGTTTCTAAAGCTTATACATTGGGCTGTATGGTGGCTAGCATCGCAATCTTGGTCTTGTTTTATAGCTTAGATTCTTAGCTGCTATAGCTAGGAATCTAATATAGCCAGTACAACTGAAATACAATGATATCACCCAGTACAACTGAAATACCAGCATCAGGCTCCTGCTGGTAATACTGGCTAGTCCAGTGGTTTACTGACCAGTTGGTAAGCCTAGGGCACAGTGATCCTGAAACAAGAAAGATCCTTCCCGAAACTTAATAAACAGTTGGAAACATGCAGTTGTCTAAAATATTTTGGCATGAGGTACTGTCAACATTACCCTTTGCTGGAAGTAAGGGGTCTAGCTCAAACACCAATACAGTAGGCAACCCCATACCATTATTCCCTTTTCCCAAATTTTACAGTAGTTAGATTTCTTTGGGTATCTGCCAGTTCCAGATTGTCCATTAGACTGCCAGATGGTGAAAAAATATTTCATCACTTCAGAGAACACAGTTCCACTGCTGTAGAGTCCAGTGGCCGTGTTCTGCTATATGCCATTTGGTATGATCTACAATATGTAGTAGCATGTGATACAAATCCTCTGGTATGCACCCATAACTGTAGCGCCAGTTATTTGCTCTTCTGCTTTAAATTCTGGTTTACTTGAGGTGAAAAAGCGGTCAGAAAGTGGTGTGATGGATGTTATAAAAATATTTCTTTCTATTTTCTAGTCAAAATGACAAAAAAACGCTAAAACTTGTTTACGAGTTAAGAGTAACCTATATTAAAGGCATATAAAACAATCTCTGGGAAGCAAATATTTTTGAAAATGTGATTAATGCTAAAAATACCTTTCTTTCTTCAGAATATTCTCAATAAGCAATTCTTTGAAATCAACTCTTCCTGCCACCCCGCAGTACATATCAAAGGCTTCTATCTGATTTAGAATGTGAAAAGTTGTTAATCTAAACTCCTGCAATTCTTTTACTTGACACATCTGATAGTTACCTACAGGCTGTGTGATTTGCGAAATGATGCAAGTGCGGCATAATTCCTTCAAATATATTCCACATTTCCATCTAGGTCTGTGGGAAGCTGAGTATATTAGCACGTTTATTATAAGACTGACTTAGGGGTAAAGGGGAAATTAAAGCTATTTATCACACAGCAACTCAGTGTCACCGGCAGCTACTGCAAGAAAATATACTTGATCCTTTCTATTGACTGTATCTTTGCCATGCAGGACATAGTAATATCTATCACATCAGATATAGGTGGAACTAGCTCAGTGGTGGGCAACCTTATTAGTAAAATGAGCCAACTATCGACAAAACAGCGATTTTTTTTATTTTTTTGAGAGCCAAATTTTTTAAACTTCAAATATATAGGAAGGTACATTGTTATTTACTTCATAAGGGTATTCCTAACCATCTGAACATACCTTTCTCAATCCTCGACACTACATCTTCTTTCACTCCACAACGTTTTACCCTATAAGACGCACATAGGTTTTAGAGGAGGACAATATGTAAAAAAATATTTTTCATTACACCTCAGGTCAGACCACTAATCAGAACCTCAATGTTTGAAATCTCTTTTGAAATTTGAAAAAAAGGAACTCGGGGGTTCTGTACCAATGCAACGCTGTCTTAACAGAGTTTTCTTGAATTTTTATGCACTTGGAAAAGCTGTGCGAAGATTTCTGAATCCATTTACTGTCAGTGTCACTAAATTCAAGGTGGAGTTCTTTTCCCCACTCAGCAACCCAGGGCGGTACGCTAGAATAGCTCTCACTTAGAATCTGCCTATAAATGAGGGTGGTGCATTTATGAGGTAAATTTGGCAGCAGAACATAATTCTCCAACCATGATGGATCAGGGAGAGGGGTAAATTTGGAAATCATAAACTGCCTACAAGCATTCTCAAAGTCATTTCTTTGAATGAAATCTTTACCAAGGGCAGGTACACCCGAGAGGGCAGTATAGAAGTCGGAAGTGATCTGTAACCCTTTCAAATCTCCTAATCTGTGATGTGACATTGATAGCCAAATGTCTGATGGAGATTTAATTTGTGGGAACAGTAGTGTGGGGATAACTGAGATAGGAGCTAAGGGAGAAATCTTGTCCTGAGCAGATGTTAAGACCAAAGACTTATGGCAAATATGCAGCATTCCTCTGGTGAGTACGCTATCTACTTTGGTCCCTTCTCCTGTCCTCTCAGGTGTCCATAACCTATGGAACAATTCCTTACCCAACAGGGCCAATTCTAAATCTACATGCATACAGAATGTCTCTTGTCTGACCAGTTTAAGCCACCTTTCCAAACTAATAGCCTGTATATAGGTTGATAGGTCAGGGAGGGAGATACCCCCATGTTTCTTTCTTCAGGAAAGAAGGCGAAAGGACATTCTAGTGCGCTTCTTATCCCACAAATAACTGCTCATGATGGATTGTAGTTTATTAATGAAACTAACAGGTACTGATATGGGTAGGGCTCTCAAGGTGTACATTATCAGCGGCAGGATGTAGGTGGTGAAGACATTTTTCCTGCCTAGCCAGGTTAGGAAAGGAGAGCTGCTCTTAGAGAGAATGGAGGTGACTTTGGAGAGTAGCGGGGGGAAATTATGACTAAACAACAACTTGGGGTCCATCGGGATCGTCCCCCCCAAATATTTTATTGCTTGTGTAGGCCACTTGAATGGTGTGAGGGCTTTGACCTTAGTACGCAGGACAGCTGGGAGGGAAACGCCAAGGGCCTCCGACTTCTCGAAATTTATCTTAAAATTTGAGATAACCCCAAAAGTTTCGAAAATCTGCATAACCTCCAGCAAAGCCTCTTCAGGATTTGACAACAGGAGCAGTAAATCATCAGGAGCAGTAAATCTGCCTAGTTTCACTCCTTTGATCGTGGGGGATTGGCGGAACTTAAGAAGAAGCGTCTCTAGGGTGAGTACAAACAAGGTGGGGGATAATGGGCATCCTTGACGAGTACCGTTTCTAATTTGGAAGGCGTTCGATAGGGTGCCGTTGACTAGTACTCTCGCAGATGGTGCAGAGTATAGATAGCTCTGATGAGGCCTTCAGGGAAGCCAAAGGCTTGTAGTACTTTCTCCATATAGGCCCAGCTAACCCTATCAAACGCCTTCTCCGCATCTGTGCCCAGGAGTACAAGAGGGGACTTAGATTTGATGGCGTGGGTGATCGCATATATGACTCTACTGATATTATGCCTACCCTCTCTACCTGCAACGAAACCTACCTGTTCTTCACCCACAAGCCCAGGGAGCAACCCTGACATCCTGCTGTTAAGCAGTTTAGCCCACCACTTCAAATCGGTGTTCAGCAGTGAAATCGGCCTGTAACTTCCACATGCTTCATTATCCTTCCCTTCTTTATGGATAATCGTTATGTGCGCTTCCTAGGCTTGTAGGGTCAGAGAGCCACCTGTAAGGAGGAGATTGCATGCCGTGACAAAATGTGGGACTAAAATATCTTTATACTTTTTGTAATATGAGCTTGGAAAACCGTCAGGTCCGGGACTCCTGCCTGAAGGGATAGACATTAGAACCTTTTCTACCTCTTCCGTTGTAAACGGTTGAAGCAGCTGATGTATATCGACCTCAGAAATTCTTAGGATGTTAATAGAGCTAAGGAACTCCGACGTGCGTTTCTCGATTTGCTGGCTGGATGGGGTATTGGGAGGTTATACAGATTTGAATAAAAGGAGCAAAACTCCTGAGCTATCGCTGGAGTATTAATAAGTCGGGGGCCTGAGGCTGATTTGATGGCTTGAATAAAGGATTTATTTCTTTGGTTCTTAATAAGGTTGGAGACTAACTTAGAACCCCTATTCCCATGAAGGTATTGTTTGAAGCGCAATACGAACATTCAAAAAGTCAGTGACCTTATGCCTCAAGCACTTAAGCAGAACCTCAATGTTAATAAGACCTCCCTGAGATCAGATGTCAGCTCAGACCCCAAAGTAAATGACCCCCTCAATCAGACCTCAGATAAGAGCCCCATGCCTCTCATCATCCCCATTATCAACCATGATGCCTCTCATCATCACCATTATCATACATGATGCCTCTCATCATCCATGATGCCTCTCATATCCCCCATTATGATTCTCATCACCTCATTGCCTCAGATCAGCCCCAAGTTTCATCAAATAAAAAAGCACTTACCTCTCCGGCTCCTGGATGCCGCTGCTCCTCACCACCCGCGCTCTGTGTTCCTCCTGCTGTCGGCTGTGCTGTGAACTGGCGTGCACAGAGTGACGTCACAGAGCGCCTCACACTGTGCGCAGCCCTGCACAGCCTACAACCGAGGACCAGGAAGCGGTGAGTACAGAGCCTTCACCGCTTCCTGGTCTTCACCCTCCTACCTATTTTTGCTACGGGCAACGAAAATGCTATCGCACTGTACATGTGAGCCCGCACCTGGAAGAGCCAATATCAGGGGGCTAAAGAGCCGCATGTGGCTCTAGAGCCGCAGGTTGCTGACCACTGGCCTTGTCAAAGTCCAGAACTCAATCCAGTTGAGAATCTGTGGCATGACTTGACGAATGCTGTACACTAATGCAACCCATCTAAATTGAAGGACTTGGAGCTGTTTTCCTGGAAGTATAGGCAACAATCTCAGTATCTAGATGTGCTAAGCTAATAGAGACATTCCTAAAGACACTTGCATCTGTAATCGCAGCAAAAAGTGGCTCTTCAAAACTAGAAAAACACCAAGGGGGGTGTATACTTTCAGAAGATGCTACATATGCTTTACCCTTCAGCCTGGTATACAAGGAAAAGATTCCAACTCATCACTATTAATCCTTTACAATCTTTGTTTCTTTGAATCTTCATCTACTTCATCTTTTTTCCTAAACCTTAAACGGGTTCTTCAGGATAGTCCTTTGGTCATCAATATATGATTGGCAGTGGTCTGAATGGGTTCAGTACTGCCGCAACCAACCCCAGCTACTGCATAGTGGGTAAATCTGTGTAGTTTTGGTTCCTATTTTTGGCACAGGAGTTATTGCAAAACAGCTGATTGGCAGGAGTGCAAGGAGTTAGACCACCGATGATCTTATATGGATGACCTATGCTAAGGATAGGTCATCAATAGTTCAGCCCTGGAGAACCCCTATAACAGTTTTACTACTTCGTTCACCTGCCTATATTTAATTCTAATCTTACAGTGACCTCCCAAGCCCACAAGAAACTTTTTATTCTCCAATGTGCCCTAGTCTACATTCAATCTTATGCCATTCTGTGGTGACTGCTGCTACACAATGCACCAAAATTTATATACAGACTGATACTGTAAGTGAGCTTGTCTACATGAAAGAACTAAATGATCTACAGTTAGAAGTGAAGCATTTCCCCGAGTGATCATTTAAAGTAGCACCCCCACAAAAATTGTATTCTCTGACCTGTTAGAAAGGTAGATGATGTAAACAGTAGTTAAGCAGCATCTGTATTTGTGAGTTATCCTCTCCCATGTGATCCTCAGCTGTGTCATGTGACAAGCACTCAGACTTTCCAAATAACACAGCATCTTATGTGTAGACAGAAAGACAGTTTCTCTATATACCTCTATGGGAGCCTCAATGTCTGTCTCATAGAAATAAATAGAGAAGTAACTGACTTCCTGTCCGGTGTTAGTTGGAGATCAGAATGTTGGTCACATAACACAGCTGACACAGCTGAGGATCAGAAGGGAGGGGGTAACTCACAAATACAGACACTGGTGAGAAGATTACAATCACTACAGATTACATCATGCACCTTTCTAACAGGTCAGAGAATAACATTTTTGTAGGAGTGCATCATCTTTTATTACTTTAGCCTGAATGAACTTGGAAGTGCATGAATTCACATATGCTGCAAAACATCTGTTAGAAGCTACAATATGCTGGCATTAATAATTATGGATGTGTAGTAGGTTGTATAAACATTATATATTTTCATCTTGAAGATATCCCAGAAGACCCACAAGTAGCAGAAGAATATTATGAAGATGGCTTTGAATCTTGTTCAGAGGAAAGTGATATAGATTCCATAGAAGAAGAAGAAGACTATGATGAAGAGACACAGATAACTCAAACAACCTATAAACAGGTTTGACTACAGTTTATTATTTCCTGCCTATGTCATATGAACTAGACGTTTCATTCACAACTAAATTTATAATTCTGCTAGTTGCTACTTGGTATCAGTCAGCAGCACAGTGCTGACAGGCACACCCCCAACATCTCTGTTGATAAACATGCATTACTTACAATTCAGTGCTTTCTGCTGCACTATTCTAGTATATCTGGAAGACATTGTATGCATATTAAGGTTCTGTATTACCACAAAAAAGTGCTGCCTGTGTTCTCTTAAAAATGTAAAAACAAACAAAATAAATAATATATATACCAGTTTATATATAGTATATGTACAAAGAATGTAACGGGTTATCTCACACTCTTCATACATGTCCCCCAGAACAATAAGTGTAGCGAAATATAGCTTTCATGGAACATCCCTAAGAAGGAAAGGTTTGAGTGGGGTATACCCAGGGGTGGCTCCTACGGGGCCTGCAGTGGCAAGGGGCCCAGGCGATTAAGCCTGGGCCTCACCTACCAGTACACACACACAGTAATAATGATTACTGTCTGTATGCCCAGGCAAGGCCCGGCAGTGATGGATGTCATCCATTACGGCCAAGGCCTCATTCCTCAGCCTGTGTTCTTCCCCGCAGGTGCAATGCAGTGACATCATTGTGCCTGCTGGGCTGAACAGAGAAGTTCACAAGCTGCGGATCATTGACCTGTGTGCCTCCTACTCAACAAGCATGATTACGTCACTCCATCACGTCTGTTGGGGAGAGCAGGATATACTCCGTTCAGTAGGGGAACGGGAGTAGGTGAGTATTAATACTTTTGAGGGCAGAACTACTGTGTCTGGGCACTAACAGGGAATTCTGTCACAAGGGTGCGCTTAGGGGACATGATTACTGTATAAGGACACTAAGGGAGTTTGACTACTGTGCTGGGAGACTAAGGAGGCATTTTACTGTGTTTGGGCACTAAGGGGGCTTTTTATGGTGTTTGGCACTAAGGGGGCATTCCACTGAGGATAGGTCATCAGTATACTATTACTGCACAACCCCTTTAACCCGTAGAGAACCTCCGCCGCACATGTACGGCGCTGGTGGACATGACTTAATGACCAGCGCTGTACATGTATCACCGATCAGCGGCGCGGAACCCGTTAGTCACTGACAGCCGGGGCCCCTGCTGCATACGCCGGCATCGGTTAAAACACTGATGCCGGCGTATTAACCTCTTTCCTACCGCGGTCAAAGCTGACCTCGGCATGCAGAGAGTTTGCGGAGAGTACGGGTTCCCTCCGCTTCCCCATTGGGTCCCCACGCTGCAGTGACTGGGACCCGATGTCAGAGAAGGCAGCCCGATGCCTTCCATAGGCATCGGGGCTTGCCTTCTACGGAAGCCTGTGAGTTTCAACCCCTTAGGCTGGGTCTCCCAGGGAGGCTGTCAGCATGAAAGCCGACATGTAATGCATTACAATAAAGGATATATTGTAATGCATTGCAGAGGGGATCAGACCCCAGAAGTTGAAGTCCCAGAGTGGGGCAAAAATAAAAAGTAAAAAAAAGTGTTTTTCATAATAAAAAAAAAGTTTCAAGTAAAAAAAAAAGCCACTATCCCAAAATAAAACACATACAATTGTAAAAAAATTGAAAAAATTGGATATTGCCGTATCTGTAACGACCGGCTCTAAAAAAATATCACATGATCACATGATTTTTTTTCCGCACAGAGTCCCGGAACAGTACTGCACTTGCCGGGTCTGGCATTAATTTCCATAGAGATGTATTAATGCCGGATCCAGTACCAAGTGTTCTGGAAATTGCCGCAACGCCGGGTCCGGTTTTCCGGTCTGCACATGCGCAGTTCTTTCTAGCTTTGAAAAATTTTATACCGGATGCGTTTGCACACGGATTTCCGGATCCATCAGGCAGTTTCAGCAACGGAACTGCCTGCCGGATTCTTCTAACGCTAGTGTGAAAGTACCCTTAAATAAATTTTATAAAGTATACATATTTGGTATTGCCACGTCCGTAACGACCTGCTGTATAAAAATATAACATGACCTAACCCAGTGATGGCGAACCTATGGCACAGGTGCCAGAGGCGGCACTCAGAGCCATCTCTATGGGCACCCGCACCCTGGAAAAAGTCTATGGTGTACCAATAAGCCTTAGACTTTTCCTGCCATTCATCAGCGAAGGGCGCGCTATGAACGGCACAGGCAGTTATTATTGCTAAATGATAAAGTACATGGAAGATACACTATATTGGTATTCAGGTTAAATTGCCGTGTTGGCACTTTGTGATAAATAAGTGGGTTCAGCATCTCTCTAAACCCGGTCTCTAAAAGGTTCAGCATCACTGACCTAACCCCTCAGGTGAACACCGAAAAAATATAAAATAAGAACTGTGTCAACTTTACATTACAAAAAGTGTAATACCAAGCGATCAAAAAGTCATACATACCCTAAAATAGTACCAATCAAGCCATCATCTCATCCTGAAAAAAAATTTGTCCCTACATAAGACAGTCGCCTAAAAACAAAACAAAAAAAAATATGGCTTTCAGAATATGGAGACACCAAAAAATAGTTTTATTTCAAAAATGCTTTATTATGTAAAACTGAAACAAACAACCAAAAGAAGTAGTGATATTTGGTATTGTCGCATCCGTAACAACCTGCTCTAT
The DNA here is from genome assembly GCF_014858855.1 of Bufo gargarizans. Lineage (NCBI taxonomy): Eukaryota > Metazoa > Chordata > Amphibia > Anura > Bufonidae > Bufo > Bufo gargarizans. Next base: position 202,649,063 of record NC_058084.1, on the reverse strand, counting down.
AAAAATAGCACATGATCTAACCTGTCAGATGAACACTGTAAAAAACTAAAAATAAAAACTGTGCCAAAACAGCTATTTTTGTTACCATGCCTCACAAAAAGTGTAATATAGAGCATCCAAAAATCATATGTACCCTAACATAGTACCAACAAAACTGCCACCTTATCCCGTAGTTTTTTTGAGTTTCTACTCTAGGGGTGCATCAGGGGGTCTTCAAATGTGACATGGCAACTTAAAATTATCCCAGTGAAGTCTGCCCTCCAAAAACCACATGGTGCTCCTTTTCTTCTGTGCCCTGCCGTGTGCTCAATGGGGTGTTTCTGTAAACTGCAGAATCAGGGTAATAAATATTGAGTTTTGTTTAGCTGTTAATCCTTGCTGATGATCCAAAACATGATCCAAACATAAAGTAATAACTATTATATGAGGTATCACTATCTGTTTTAAAAGCAGAGAAATTGAAATTTAGAACTGGTGGAGGATCTGCCGAAGTTATGAAGAGGCCGGCACCTCTACATAACTGCGGCAGATCCACCACCAGCTTAGGGGTTTAATAAGACCGGCATCTAAAACACCATTCTTAATAAATGTGCCGCTATGTGTGTGTGTATATATATATATATACGATACTCGATTAATATATACGATACTCGATCGATACTGGGCATGCGCCGTTTCAAGTCAAGGGCATCTTGATGACGCAACGATGTTGTCAAGGTCTGATGACGTCGTAAATCCGGGACGGGTGTTACGCCGCTTCTGTATACTGGATTGTATTCAATACTGAATAGCCACATGAAATATGTCTCCAGTTGATGTCTGGTACGTCTTTATTGTTATGTCCCTGCTCCACCCTCTGTACACATGTGGTATCGGACACACACATTGATTAGTCCTGTGTGCCCGATCGATGGGTGTGTCTATGGATCCACATGAGATATGCAATAATGCACTTGTAACATGTATCTGTGTGATATATATGATTTTTTTTATTTCACAGCACATATTGTTTTTCACCTCTCTATATGTTATTATGACACTGTCAGGTTCTGTGAACACACCCGAAGTGGGATGTGTCTTTTGGTTTTGCTCACATTTTTTTGTAATTGTGTAGACACCCCCATGGATGGGCGTGTCTTTGTTAATTGATTCACTTATAAGTTTGTTCACATACACATTGTATCTCTGCTTGAAAAAGGCTCATTTGGAGCCGAAACGTTGCACCGGATGGTTGAATAAAGGTATCACCGATTTTTTTCACCTTACTGGAGTGCTGTCCATTTTCTGGATTATATATGTACATATATATATAGAAACATAGAATGTGTCGGCAGATAAGAACCATTTGGCCCATCTAGTCTGCACAATATACTGAATACTATGAATAGCCCTTGGCCCTATCTTATATGAAGGATGGCCTTATGCCTATCCCATGCATGCTTAAACTCCTCCACTGTATTTGCAGCTACCACTTCTGCAGGAAGGCTATTCCATGCATCTACTACTCTCTCAGTAAAGTAATACTTCCTCATATTACTTTTAAACCTTTGCCCCTCTAATTTAAAATTATGCCCTCTTGTAGCAGTTTTTCTTCTTTTAAATATTCTCTCCTCTTTTACCTTGTTAATTCCCTTTATGTATTTAAAAGTTTCTATCATATCCCCTCTGTCTCGTCTTTCTTCCAAGCTATACATGTTAAGGTCCTAATCTTTCCTGGTAAGTTTTATCCTGCAATCCATGTACTAGTTTAGTAGCTCTTCTCTGAACTGTCTCCAAAGTATTAATATCCTTCTGGAGATATGGTCTCCAGTACTGAGCACAATGCTCCAAATGAGGTCTCACTAGTGCTCTGTAGAGCGGCATGAGCACCTCCCTCTTTCTACTGGTAATGCCTCTCCCTATACACCCAAGCATTCTGCTAGCATTTCCTGCTGCTCTATGACATTGTCTGCCTACCTTTAAGTCTTCTGAAATAATGACCCCTAAATCTCTTTGCTCAGATACTGAGGTTAGAACTGTATCACTGATCTTATATTCTGCTCTTAGGTTTTTACGCCCCAGATGCATTATCTTGCACTTATCAACCAAAAATTTTAGTTGCCAGATTTTTGACCATTCCTCTAGTTTTCCTAAATCCTTTTCCATTTGGTGTATCCCTCCAGAAACATCAAAGATCAAACATCTTTGTGTCATCAGCAAAAAGACACACCTTACCATCGAGGCCTTCTGCAATTTCTCTGATAAAGATATTAAACAATTTGGGTCACAGAACAGATCCCTGAGGTACCCCACTGGTAACAAGACCTTGGTCTGAATATACTCCATTGACTAGAACCCTCTGTTGTCTGTCCCTCAGCCACTGCCTAATCCATTCAACAATATGGGAGTCCAAGCTCAAAGACTGCAATTTATTGATAAGCCTTGTATGTGGGACAGTATCAAAAGCCTTACTAAAGTCTAGATAAGCGATGTCTCTTGCACCTCCGCCATCTATTATTTTAGACACCCATTAAAAAAATCTATAAGATTAGTTTGACATGATCTCCCTGAAGTAAAACCATGTTGTTTTTAATCTTTCAATCCATGAGATTTTAGATGTTCCACAATCCTCTTCTTAAGTATGGTTTACATTATATATATATATATATATATATATATATATATTTATACTAGCAGGATGACACTATTTCCTTTAATGTTTCTGTGTGTCGTTAAGATACCGACAGTATCACCCATAACAGTGACCTCTACAGCACCCCGTCCCCTTAACAGTGACCTCCACAGCCCCCACCCTTAACACTAACCCTCCCACAGTGCCCTGGCTCCTTAAAATGTGACTTCCACTGCAGCCCACCTTCTTAACTTTGACCTTCATGGCAGTCCGCTCCTTAAACAGTGACCTCCACAACACCCCATCCGCCCCCTAACAAAGACCTCCACAGTGGGGCATTATTGTCTTTAATTGACAGTATATAAAACCCCACAGAATTAGCGTACACTTAAAGGGACACTGACAGGCCCAATAAGCATATTTACCTATATATATGCATGCACAGGTCTTCTAATGTGTATTAAAAACATATACGTATAACCCCTGTCACCTTATAAATACAGCAAACTTATGTTTTATAACCTGATGTAATCGCTCTTCTTTCTGCCCAAGGGGCGGCGTTTCAGTTCACTTGTGCCCAGCCAGCCGCGCCCCAACTGCCGCTTTGAATCGCCGCCCAGCTCATCAATATTCACTTCGCTGGGCGGCTTCTGCTGTACCCGACGTTCTGAGATCCCGCGCATGCCCAATAGAAAGCTATGGGATCTCGGAACGTCGGGGACAGCAGAAGCCGCCCAACGAAGTAAATATATTGATGAGCTGGGCGGCGATTCCAAAGGGGTATTAAAATATTGCGGCCAGCACACCATGTGCTGTCTGCATCTGTATGTCTGTTCCGCAGTCCTGCAAAAAAGATAGAATATGTCCTTTTCTTGTCCGTTTTGCTGTCAAGAAAAGGCATTATTACAATTGGTCCACAAAAAAAGACATTTGCAACACAGACGTCACATGGACATCGTCCATATTTTTTGCGATTCTGCGTTTCACAGAGTGGTCATGTGAAGGGGGTCAATGATCTCCAAGTACACACCTAGTTATATGTATAGATTTTATGTATAGATCAATTTTCCAATGAAAACATGATTTAAAGTCCCTTGGAGTGAAATAACTCTAGCTGAACTGACCTAATTTTTTTTTCTTTCCATGTTCCTGCAAATCAACAGGATACAGACATGAAGGACATGATGCTTCATCTGGAAAATGTCCTGGCTTCCAGCTGTTTGGGTGAGACAGCTTAGACTGTAGATGCTATTGTGTATATTGTCAGTGCACTTGACTTCTAGGAATCAAAATAGGGATCAAAATGTCATAAAAGTTTATTAAAATTGTCTGTGAGAATGACAATAGGCAAACAAGACCAAGAGGTATTTTCCAGACAATAGAATTTTCTCCACGGCAGTTCACCTAATACATTATAGAAGATAGAAGATCTCAGAAAATGTAATACAAATTAGGTTAGGAAGGAATTACTTGGGAGATTCCAAGGTAAGTGCTAGTAGCATAAATGGGAAAAGGAGATGAAATCTATAATGAAACATCTTAATCTAATAATGGGAATTTAGCGGAATCATATGTTTGAAAGAACTACTTTGTAGTAGTCTCATAAAGTTTTAATGCAGTTGTGGTGAAAATTTACTGTATGTACTGATTTCTCAGTTACAGATGCATAATAGTAAAAAAATAAAAATAAAAAAAATAGCTATAAGCACTTGGTAAAGAAACTCTGTATTGATGGAGAACCCTTCTTTCTATTATACATAGAGCATGCTCTCTTTTTTATAGACTTGGGTATGTAAATATCATTACATAGATCTTTGTATTGGTCTTAAAGGGGTTGTTCCACGAAAAACATTTTACATTTTTTAAACCAGCATCTGAATCTGAATATTTGTATAATTGGATGTATTTAAAAAATATAGTATAGCGTCACCCGCTATTTGTTTTTTTTCCTTAATTTTCTGTCCACCTTGCTGAGACGGCCACGCATGCTCAGTTCTGTCTTTCAACTGCTACCAGCCGTATCTCTGTTAGAAGCTGTGATAATTACAGGGAGAGAGCTGCAGCAGAAAGGACACTCCCTCTGAGCTGCCAGCCAGAAGATAATCTAGCAGAGTAATTGGAGCAATGAATGGGGAGATCTCTAGATTCTTGTGAGGTTCAGGGTTGGTTCTAGCTTCTGTGTCATTTACCATATGATGTCTGATTTTCACTTTTTACATTAACAATGGAATAACCCCTTTAAATATATTAAAATCTAACTTATATACAGTGTACATATATAATGCATTCGCAAAGTCTTCAGGCCATTTCACCTTTTTCACATTTTGTTATGTTGTGGCCTTTTTACCCCATCAGTCTGCACTCAATACCCCATAATGACAAAACAAAAACAGACGGTTCAAAATCTTTGCTCATTTATTGAAAAGGAAAAGCTAAAATATTGAATTGAGTATAAAGACCCTTTACTCAGGACTTAGTTGGCAGCGGTTGCAGCTTCCAGTCTTATTGGGTATGATGCCACAAAGTTTACACACTGTGGTTTGCCATTCTTCTCTGCAGATACTCTCAAACTCTGTCTGTTTGGACAGGGAACTGTCAGTAGACAGTAGTAGTCAGGTCTTTCCAGAGATGTTCAACTGCGTTCAAGTCGGCTCTGGCTTGGCCACTCAAGGACATTCGCAAAGTTGTCCCTAAGCCACTCTTGTGTTGTCTTGGCTGTGTGCATAGGGTCATTGTCTTGTTGGAAGGTGGATGTTCAGCCCATTCTGAAGTTCAGAGCACTATGGATCAGGTTTTCTTAAAGAATCACTCTACTATGCCCCATTCAGCTTTCCCTCAACCCTGACCATTCTCAATGTCCCAGCCACTTAAAAACACCCCCATAGAATGATGCTGTCACCACCATGCTACACTATAGGGAGGGTATTGGGCAGCTGATGAGCAGTGCCTGGTTTCCTCCAGAATTGAGGCCAAAAAGTTCAATCCTAGTTTAATCAGACCACAGAATCTTGTTTCTCGCAGTTTGAGAGTCCTGTAGGTGCTTATTTTGCAAACTTCAGCTGGGCTTTCATGTTTCTTTTACTGAGGAAATAATTATTTTTGGCCCCTTTATGGAGGGCTACAGTGATGGTTGACTTCTTGGAGGTGTCTCTCATCTGCACACAGGATCTTTAGAGCTCAACCAGAGTGACCATTGGCTTCTTGGTCACCTCTCTTACCAAGGCCCTTTTCCCCTGATTACTTAGGCTACTTTCACACTGGCGTTTCTGGGTCCGCTTGTGAGATCCTTTTCAGGGCTCTCACAAGCGGCCCAAAACGGATCAGTTCAGCCCCAATGCATTCTGAATGGATAAGGATCCGTTCAGAATGCATCAGTTTGGCTTTGTTCTACCTCCATTCCGCTCTTCAGACAGACACCAAAACGCTGCTTGACGATGCGGAGCCAAACGGATCCGTCCTGACTTACAATGTAAGTCAATGGGTACAGATCCGTTTTCACTGACACAATATGGTGCAATTGAAAATGGATCCGTCCCCCATTGACTTTAAATGTAAATCAGGATGGATCCGTTTTGACTTAGACTTTTTTAGAATAATGCAAACGTATCCGTTATGAACGGATACAAGTGTTTGCATTATTGGTGCGGATCCGTCTGTGCAGATACAAGACGGATCCTCACCGAATGCTGGTGTGAAAGTAGCCTTAGTTTTGTGGGCAACCAGCTTTAAGAAGAGTCCTGGTTGCTCCAAACTTTTACCATTTGGAGGCCACTGGGAACTTGCATTTGGGAACTTTTACTGCAGCAGAAAATTGTACCCTTCTCCAGATCTGTGCCTCCACAGAATCTTGTCTCTGAGCTCTACAGGCAGTTCTTTCCCTCATGGCTTGGTTTTTGATCTGATATGCATTGTCAGCTGTGAGACCTGATACAGTCAGGAGTGTGTCTTTCCAAATCATGCCCAACCAACTGCGGTCCCCAATCAAGATGTAGAAACATCACAAAGATGATCAAGAGAAATGAGATGTCCTCAGAGCTTAATTTCAAGTGTCAAAGAAAAGGGTCTGAAGACTCTGAATACATAGCTCCGTGTGCATATTTACATTTCCCTTTTTAGTAAATTTGCAAACAATTCTAAAATTCAGTTTTCACTTTCTCATTATGGGGTACTGAGTGCAGAATGATGGAAGAATACTTGAGTTAGACTTGAATTAGATTTTAGCACAAAGCTGCAACATAACAAAATGTGAAAAAAAATTGAAAGGGTCTGAAGACTTTCTGAATGCACTTTGTATATGTATATATTACTTAGCTCTCTGGGATCGCAGGCACACCACAAGAAGCCACTTCAACACCGTAGATTTGGGTTTAAACTGCCCACAACTAGCTTTATTATTCTTGTCACAGCAAGACAGTGTACTTTCCACAACAATCAATGTACATTTCCAAGACAGGATACAAAACAAGTCTTATACTGTCCGGCCACTAACTATATATGACTTTGTCCCTCACTAACTGGAACTGAGCCTACCACGAGTTTCCCAAAACACAAGTGACAGTTCATACCATACATCTGGTCAGAGTTCTTGGCTCCCCAGGTCCTGGCACAGCCTGCTTCTTCCCCAGATTAGGAACCCTGTTGGAGGAGCTAAGCCCATATTTACCTGGGCTCTTCAGTTGGCTACTAATTAAGCCTCATTAACAGCCTGGTTGCCCAGAGGTAATTTTCTCTCTCACCCAAAAACATATATGTCTGTCCAATTCAGCTGGTGACTGCTTCATTCTTAGTAAAGAAAAAAGCCCCCACCCCGACCCCGAATCTGGCAGTCAGAATAATTCCCTGGATCAATGACTCTTCTCCAGTAATCTGGTAACTAGACCTTGTTATGTTATTGCTCACAAGAAGTACACCCAGGCCCCTCTCTCCTACTCACATTTTGACCCTCTGATGAATGCACATATAGTAGTGGAATTCCTGTCCTCTTAACAAATCAACACTCTAACAAGGCAATTTCTCATTCTATTTTCTGTGAGGCTTCCAGTGTTCCATAATGTCATTAAAATCAACGTTGAATTGCAATGTCTCTCTACTCATTGATTTGTAGATACTCTGACTGCCACCAAAGTGTCTCCATCAATTCCCAGGCCATCAAGTGATATCAACGACACTATGGCACAGACTAAGCTGAAGCGCATGAGAGAGTAAGTGCTTTTACTGTTTTGTAGGGATAATTGGAAAACCAAGATATATGTATACGTCAGGCTAACTTCTTTGAGGCTTATTTTCTGGTGCGTGCAGTCAAGGTTCTTGTGGTCTATTCCAGTACTCTCATGATTGTCTTACACAATACTAAATAGAACGTGCAGGCACATGAAATCATAGGTGGCTAGATTATGAAGGCTGCATTTGAAGAATAATTCCAGGATAATTACATTTTGGTGCAGCTTTTTACTTGACAGGGAAATTGTCATTTTTACGACTTTATGAATCCTTCAAGATTATGAGATTTCCTGATTAATCATCACTCATATCCCAATTATATTTAATAGTGGCTGGTGCAATTATATAAAATATATTTGATGCAGTTGTAGTAATTTTCTAGTATTTTTTTGTTATAGTAAGAAAATACAATTAAGTAATTAAAGGGGTTCACACATAAAGACAACGTCTGTCAATACATCCTTGTAGGGTGTCCCCTGATATTCCACCATATTTCTCCGTCAGTCAAAACATATAGTTCATGGTTTGGTGGATTTGACCTGTCCATGCTTTACTTGGCAGGCCGGGCTGGGATGAAGGGTAGGTGGGGGTAGTAGGTTGCCTAGGGCACCACCTCATGTCACCTATGGGGCGCAAAAATGCTCTTACTGTCTTGGGTGCTGTGGCTGAGGGTTTGCAGACCTCTGCAAGACTAGTTCACTCTCACTGCTTTTCCCCTACACTGCCGCGCCCTCTACCAGTGCTGCGAGGCGAGCTTGCTTGCACTCATGCTATTTTCCTAACAAGCCAGGTGTCAGTATCTCTTTGAGCCTTTCCGATGCTGCGATCATGCGATTCACTTGATCGCAGCATCAGTAGGGTGTGGGGAAGAAGCCACAGTTGCCAACTCTCCCGAATTTGGTGGGCCTGTCCCTGATTTTCAGAGACAGTCCTGGTAAACTTGTGCTGTCCTTGTCTGAAAATGGATGGGTTTAATGCAAACCCCACCCATAAGTGGCTTGTGGGCAAGACTAGGGTGTTCCCAGGGGCTGGCTTACATGCCCCAATTTTACCACTGAAATGTTGGTAAGTATGAGAAGCATTAGTGAGTGACACTCTCAGCTGACTTGCTAAGAAAAGCATTACATCATCATAGCAGTAGTAGGGCCCACACTATGACGCAAGCCAGTGAATCCCCTCTTGGGCCACCCTTCCAATGTTATTACCTCCGTCATATTAGCTGCTAGCAGCGCTAAAACAGCAGAGAAAGATGTCCGGAGTGAAGCTCTCACCGACCAGTCCTCAGCCTTCTCCACAGCAGACTGACTCTTCCTAATTTCCCTGGCTGTCCCAAGTGTCGCACACAGTCTGCCTTTCCCTCCTGGCCTCTTCAGAAGCTTAGTTTCTTAGCTATTTTAGCGTCATGCAGAAACTGGCTCAGCGGTCAGGCCAGAGAAGGCCGGGGGCACTGCAGACAGCAGAGGAGAAAGAGCTGCACCCTGTTCTCTGCTAACTGCCCTATCTGTCCTCCTGGCTCCCCTTCTGATGTCCCAGGCTGTCCGCATGATATCAGACTTCAGCTTATTTCAGGTAAGTGTATATGTGTTATGTGTGTGTGAATGAATAAAATGTGTGTGTACATACGGTATGTTGCATGGATATTGTACATATTGTAAAAAGGTACAAGGAATCATCGTGGATGATAGGTACGTGTCACTGAGGTTCCTGGCCTCGGTGGAGTAAGAGCCGGTATTTATGTGTTTGCAGCAGTTGCTGTTTGACACCTTGGTACTTAGCATGGCTGTAATAGCTGATCCAGGACGGCTTACTGGGATTAGTCAAAGTGCTGGGTGGGTAACTTCTCCCCGCGCTTCAGGCCGGGTTTTGCCAGGCATAAAAACCAGCCAGCACTGCCAGGTGGAGAGGATTACCTCCTTCTAACAGTGGAGCTCAGGAGGTCTGTGTGCTGGGATCTGAGGCCTGTGCTGGGCTGGAGAGCGGAGACCCATGTGTCAGGGGAACAGGCTGCCTAAAGCCTGTATTTGAACTTTATGAGGCAGAACTGCCACCAAGGTGACTTTTTTTTATTAACTTGCCATTGGAAGTAACACCAACACTGCAAAACTTGTATTTTGCCTCTGTACTGCACCCGCTTATCCAAACTACTAGAGCGAATCCCCACAATATGCAATGTATATAGTTCACATTACTGTTGTTCATTTCCGTTGTTATGCTCCATTATAGCAGCAGAAGGACAAAACTAACAGAAGTGACAGATCACCCAAACAGACCTGAATAGACTCTATTAACCGTTCGGAATCCAATTTTTTCCCCTTTTTGTCTGGTCTTTTTGACAAAATCTGTGATGCAGGCCCTAAATGCAGCTGCCAACACAGGTGTGAACAAGTTATACCATATATTAGTAATTTCAAGAGGACTTGATTGAGGTGTGTATTATGAGGTTCTGCAGTAGCTGAGGTGTTTATTTTTAGGATGAGGTAGGTTTTGTTGGTGGGTGCTAGTGCCATTGGCCTCATCTGCATAGGGCACCAAAATAACTTGTCCTGGCCCCTTCCAAATATCAAAACACTTATTTGATTAAATTATGTTTAACTTCCTAATATAAAAAAGGCCTTTAGAATAGCTAACATAGATCTATGCATTTGCTGGTTGTTTCATTTTTCTGCCAAGTGTAACCCATGTGACTTATTCTGGTCACATGACCTTGCAGTTTAGTAATTCTAAGCATTCTATGCTGGTGTGGAGGAGGAGGAGAAGGTGAGGGCTGCTGAGGGATGGAGATACAGCAGATGACAATCTTCCTTCAGACTCTAAGAACGTATTCAAACTACAAAGAGTTAGATGATGCCGGCACTGCCATCCTCGGGAACCACAACATTCAATTCTGTTACTGCTGGGTGCACAAATAACTGGGTAGACTGCCAGTACCCCGTATAATATGCATATATAAATAGTTCAAAAACGTGATCCTGCGCTGACTAATTGAGTATCAAACAATACTATATTATTATAAGGCACACTAAAATGCACTTTCCTTTCAAGCTATAGGGTGTCTTTTTTCTTTGATCTCCTCCAAAGAGATATATAGGAACTGATCCAAAAGGCACGCACGTGCAGTGAGAAGCCACGCTGTAACCAAGAAGACCGGTATTCAGTGTGACATCACGCGCTCTACAGGTGCCTCCTGAGTCCACATTTCCTCAAACGCGTTTTCTTCAGACTCTGCTTGTAGTTTCCATCTGCACAGGAAATGGAGAAACTGGCTTCCTGGGTAACACATGAGTATAAGGACAGAATGGTTAGTCCTATCTAAGTTACATGATGCAGTAACTAAAAATAAAGAAATGAAACAGTGAAGAAAAGAAAGTGAATTTCTGTATAAACTATGCATCTAAAAATGTCACTTTATTAGTACAGGAGGTTTAATAACTCTTTGAAATGCAAGTCTGAAAAAGCCCATGGGAGTGGTTATTTAACTTCCATTCATGGGTTGCAAACAATTGAGTTGTGTTAGTAGAAACAATTTCTAGCCAGTAAACTCATATTTTCATATTGTCAATTTTGGCTATGGCCCCCGCTCTCCGCTGATCGCCTAAGAACTGGCTAGCAATCAAATCATGAAAAAAACTGAGCAGTTTCTCTATTATTACCTGGTTAGTCAGGAATTACCAGCCATCACCTTGTACTTATGCTAGTTTAGTAGACACGGGGGCAACTAAGGCTACTTTGAAGGCTCATGCATACGACTTTGTTACAGATCTGTGGGCAATCATCCATAATACAGTGCCCATTGGCAGTGAACAGATTATCTATTGTTAAAGGGGTTTTCCAGGATTCATCTATTGACCTATCCTCAGAATAGGTTATGAATCTCAGATCATTGGGATTCAATACCTGGCACCCCTGCCAATGAGCTGCTTGAAGAGACTGTGTGTGGAGATGTGCTTGTTCAGCTCTGAGGAGGCTGCGTGCTCTTCATACAGCTGATCGGCTGGTAGTGCCTGGTGTCATACCGCTACCGATCAGATATCGATGACCTATCCTTACTTCTGTGAAAATCACTGCAAAATGTTGCAACAATAACAATATGTGCGGTTGTTTGGGTTGACATGCTCCAGATGCTCTGCGGCCTAGGTGCGCCATGATGCAGCTGAGCTTCATGCCAGTGTGGGTTTTGGCATAATCTCTTAGCTGCAGTGCATCTGGAACATGTGAACCCCACCTTATTTCTTTATCAAAGTTGCAGAAATTGCACGATAGTGCTGCCACCTACCTCAATAAATATGTTAACACTATCTATATAGTTTTTTGCCAGGTGAACCCCCCCCTTCCCCCTTTTGTATTTGATCTGCCTTTATTAAAATGATATTGACTTTTACTTCTTCCACAATGACCTGTGGCAGTGTCCTTCTATCATTGCAAAATAAGGGTCATAATTAATTCACCAGACTGGTAAACGGCACATTATTATGTTTCTTTGTTTGCAGAGACATAGAAACAATATCTCAATGTACTACTGTAATGTAATTAAATCACAGCACATATTTCAGATTTCAATTGCTTCTCATCATTTCTCTGCCCCGGAGTGTTGTTTTGTTATCTAAAAGCCACAAACAGCATGCAAATGACTGGATTGTTTATGAAGCCAATAACTGTAAAGCGCAATACATGTGAGTGGCGTATACAAGTTGAGCATATTACACTGCATGCAACAATGAAATATAATAAGCCATGCTGCTTGGCAAGCTGCATAGGACAGGTATAGTTTCTCTTGCATACAGGGATTGGATCATCTCGCACATTGGAGACTTATTTCTACCCACCAGCAGTTTTAGTCTGGCCCATTTGCGGCATATTCTCCCTGTTATAGTCAAGGGGCTGGCGGGCATCAGGTGGGTATCAGGCATCAGAGTCCAGCAATGCCTGTTCCAGAACAGCCTGCTAGAGCTCTCAAACACTAGTGTTAAACTTGAGTAATATACTTTGGGGGGATTTTATCATGAGGATAATATTTGAAGTCAGTTTTGCTTGAGTTTGTGTTGGAGTACTTTAGACCGCATTTATTAGATGTCTCATACTCAAGCCTAGCACTTTTGTCTAGGAAAGCTACTCCAGTTTGCCTTCTCCACCCTCCTGCTGCAGTAAGATTGTGACTTTTAAGTCTTAGTGATAAGTCGGGAGTGAAACTCATTAACATAGATGTAGAGATCTAAAAATTCACAAAATGTTTGCGCAAGCGAGCCCAAAAATTTAGGGCACAGTGTTTATAACCAGAGCAGGGATTGAAAAACTCTGAAACTACAGCTCAGCTATTCTCAGAATTCCCATAGAAGTGAATAGAGCATGTTGTTGCTGGAATGCCGGTGGTGGCTGACCCCTGATCTAAGGGTTTGGCCACACTGTCAGGTTTCTGCATTTAGTTTTGGAAGCCAAAATTAGAAGTGGATTGTAAAAGGAGAGACGGTATAAAGGACAGATATGACTTATTTTTGTTTAGTTTACTCTTGGTTCTGGCTTCCAGAACTGCATGCAGAAACTGACCATGTGGCTAAAGGTTGAAGACCAATATATAGGCTGTCATATAGATTGTAATGGCAGGCACTCTATCATCTAGTATCGCATGCTGAGCAATCTACATTACACGGGTTATTATATCATTTCAATCATTTAGAGCAGTGTTTCCCAACCAGTGTGCCTCCAGCTGTTGCAAAACTACAACTCCCAGCATGCCCGGACAGCCAAAGGCTCTCCAGGCATGCTGGGAGTGGTAGTTTTGCAACAGCTGGAGGCACACTGGTTGGGAAACACTGATTTAGAGTGCCTGCCATTACAATCTATATGACATTATACACAATTATTTGGTATTAGGTACAGATGAGGAAATTTCCCCCAAAAAATAGATTCGGCTGTTTCGCCGAATTTTCCGAAAAGATTTGATTCGATCCGGATTTATTTGCGGTGAATCGCGTTGAAAACAGTTATTTCCTGGCTGCAGAGAGCCTGTATAGTGGTGTAGAACAATGTGCCTTGCAGTAACATGCATAGGGAGTCTGCTGTGGTAGTGAAACAATACTGTGAATCAGTATGACACGCACATGACAGGCGGCGCTCTTAGAATCACTGCAATCTTCACTTATTTGGGCAGTTACGGGGCCAAAACTGACCAAATAACTCAAGTGGGAACTCAGCCCTACAGGTCGATGTTAGCACCAGGTATAAAGAACCGTGCAGAGGCCCAAGATCCTACTGTAGCGTGAAAGAGTGCACTCCTTTTACACCATCGTCAGCTGATTCCACATAGATGTCTACAGAACCTGTTCTATTAAACGCTTATACAAGTAGAGCCCCCTGACAGAGTGGAGAGGGTGTCAGCAGTAAGTTTGTGTTGAGGTCACTGATTATTTTGCCCTTCCTATGATCTGTCAGAACAATAACCCCCCCCCCAAAAAAAACTGATCCTGTCTGTTGAGCATCCAACTTCATTTGGTCAGTAATCCATCAGTATTGCTAAAGCCAAAAAAAACAGGAGTGGATCCAAAACAGAGATGACACGTCAATGGAATATTTGCATGTCTTCTGTGTTTTGTACCCACTCCTGCTACCAAACCATAAGCCAATTCTGACGGGACCATAAAGGCCTTACAGCTGCTACACAGACAGGATACGTTGTGATTCTCATTTTTCCTTCCTTCTGACAGATCAGAAGAAGGGTCAAATAAATGATTATGTCAACCAGGTCAAAAAGGCAAAATAGTGGGCCAGTCATTGAGTGGGGAGGGTGGGAGAACAGCATGAGAAGTCCACAGAGTGGCCCAGTGACATAGTGTTGAGGTAGCAGCAGCATGAGACCACAGAGTGGTTCATTTACATAGTGTTGAGTTAGTAGCAGCATGAGGAGGCCACAGACTGGCAAGGTGACATAGTGTGGAGGTGGCAGCAGCATGATGAAGCAACAGAGTGGCCCAGTGACATAGTGTTGATTTAGCAGCAGCATGAGGAGACCACAGAGTGTCATGGTGACATAGTGTGGAGGTGGCAGCAGCAGCAGCATGAGGAGGCCACAGAGTGGCCCAGTGACATAGTGTTGATTTAATACACCAAACAATATATCCAATATAACACAAGTGTGTGGTCCTACTTAAATGCAACACCACGACACCACACTACTATTAAATATTAAATAACATCTTTATTTCAAATACATCTGTAAAAATTACAATACATAATGCTAGTCATCTGTAAAAATGGATCCCAAATGTGGCAGTGGGCGGTGGACCAATACAGGCCACAATCAAAGAAAAATAGACATGTAGACAAAAGTCAATCTTGTATATATGAACAAACCATGCAATGTTTAGCGGTGGTGGTCCTGTGGCTGTGGCACTGCGGTCTGTATTTACTTTAATTGTCTTCTTTGCTGTTGCTTATCTCCTTGACTTGTGCAAGACTCTGATATACCTGCCATCTAATTATTGCATGGTTTGTTATATATAACAGATAAAAGATTGACTTTTGTCTACCTGTTTATTTTGTGGTGTGTTTTATGGCAGTTTTAATGGAGATGTGAAGCTGCAGGGAGGGACTGATGCCTATTTTGTATTTGTATTTATACAAATCTCTCCTTATTTTTCTTTGATTATGTGACCTGTATTGTGATTGGTCCACCCCCCACTGCCACATTTGGTATCCATTTTCACTGATGACTAGCATTATGTATTGTAATTTTTACAGATGTATTTGAAATAAAGATGTAATTTAATATTTAATAGTGGTGTGGTGTCGTGGTGCTGCATAGTGTTGATTTAGCAGCAGCATGAAGAGACCACAGAGTGGCAAGGTGACACGTTATGGAGGTGGCAGCAGCATGAGGAGGCCACAGAGTGGCACAATGACAGATTGTGGAGGTGGCAGCAGCATCAGGAGACCACAGAGCGACCCAGTGACAGAGTGGGGAGGTGGGTGGCAATAACAATACCCGCTGATGATGGTGGGTGTAAAAAGGAGCAATTGGCATCAGATGTGTGGCATCAGGTGGGTGGCAGCATCAGAGTAGTAGCTGAGGCAGGTACCCAGAAGAAACCAGTCTCTTTTGTCAAGGTTTGGGTGAGGCAGCATGGATGATCTATTCTGATGCATCAGGCATGTGGTGGGTGGAAATCCTGGCTGATCCATGCCTGATTCATCTTCACAAAGGTCAGTCTCTCCACAGTTTAGGTGGACAGTCGAGTTCTCCTTGGGGTAACTATGGCCCCTGCCGCACTAAACACCTACTCTGATGCCACACTACTGGCTGGGTAGGACAGCTTTTCCAGGGCGAACTGGGCCAGTTTGACTGCCCAGTAGTCCAGAGGATCTTCAATGTGGGGTGGCAGGGTGCTGTCCGAGTATGCCACCACCTGCTGGTTCAGGTTCTGCTCCAGGTCTAGCTGCTGCTGGTGAGTAGTTTCTTCACTAGGCGGGTGAAGAAACTGCTCATCATCGACTCTAGACTCAAGCTACTGCTGATGGAGCTGGTACTGCTCCCCCCCCCACCCTGCCACAGCAGCCATGGCATTGGAACGAGAGTGCAGAGAGCCCCCCCCCCGGTCAGACCTGCGAGAGGATGGACGATTGCACAGATAGGCAGCGGCCAACTGACTACATAGGATGACTCTATAGTAGTTCAGTTTGTCCTCCCTCTAAGCAGGTGTACAAAAGGTCCACATTTTGGACTGGTAGCGTGGGTCCAACAAGGAGGAGAGCCAGAAGTCATCGCTCTGCCGAATGCTGACAATTCATCTGTCACTACCCAAGCAAGTGAGCATGCAGCGAGCCATTTGCACAAGTGACTCGGAGAGACTCCCTGCCTCCATTTCCACTGCATACTGCTGCAGTGTGCCTGGGTCATCTGCCTCATCTTCCTCACTTTTGTTTGCCACTTATACATGCCAAAAATGCTTTAGAACATATAACTGCACCGCTGAATGGCCAAAAAGTTTTAGAACATATAACTGCACGACTGAACGGCAAATAATACTTGTGTTTTATTGCCACTAATACATAGTAACATAGAAGCCAATTTTCCCCACTTAAGGGGCATAAAAAATTCCCGACTCCAATCAGGCAATCAGAATAACTCCCTGCATCAACGACCCCTCTCTAGTCGCTATAGCCTGTAATATTATTACACTCCAGAAATACATCCAGGTCCCTCTTGAACTCTTTTTAGTGAACTCACCGTCACCACCTCCTCAGGCAGAGAGTTCCATAGTCTCACTGCTCTTACCGTAAAGGATCCTCTTCTATGTTTGTGTACAAACCTTCTTTCCTCCAGACGCAGAGGATGTCCCCTCGTCACAGTCACAGTCCTGAGGATAAATAGATGATGGGAGAGATCTCTGTACTGACTGCTGATATATTTATACATAGTTATTAGATCTCCCCTCAGTCGTCTTTTTTCTAAAGTGAATAACCCTAATGTTGATAATCTTTCAGGGTACTGTAGTCCACCCATTCCAGTTATTACTTTAGTTGCCCTCCTCTGTACCATCTCTAGCTCTGCTATGTCTGCCTTGTTCACAGGAGCCCAGAACTGTACACAGTACTCCATGTGTGGTCTGACTAGCGATTTGTAAAGTGGTAGGACTATGTTCTCATCACGGGCATCTATGCCCCTTTTGATGTAACCCATTATCTTATCGGCCTTGGCAGCAACTGCCTGACACTGGTTTTTACAGCTTAGTTTGCTGTCCACTAAAATTCCTAGGTCCTTTTCCATGTCAGTGTTACCCAGTGTTTTACCATTTAGTATGTACGGATGACTTGAATTATTCCTTCCCATGTGCATAACCATTTGTCAGTGTTAAACCTCATCTGCCACTTCTCTGCCCAAGCCTTCAATCTATCCAGATCCCTCTGTAGTAGTATACTGTCCTCTTCCGTATTAATTACTTTACATAGTTTAGTGTCATCTGCAAAAAAATATATTTTACTGTACAAGATCATTAATAAATATATTTAGGAGAATAGGGCCCAATACTGACCCCTGAGGTACCCCACTTGTGACAGTGACCCAATCTGAGTATGTATCGTTAATAACCACCCTCTGTTTTCTATCACTGAGCCAGTTACTTATCCACATACAGACGTTTTCTCCCAGTCCAAGCATTCTTATTTCATATACTAACCTTTTATACATGCCAAAAAGGGCTGTAATTTTCTCACCTCACCACACAACGGCTAATCAGCCCTTTTTCCCACTAATACACTCCAAAAAAGGCTTTAGAACATATACATACACCACTGAACTGCAAATAATACTTTTTTTTTGCCACTAATACACGCCAAAAAGGTTTGTAATTTTCTCACTTCACCACACAATGGCAAATAATACTTTTTTGCCACTAATACACACCAATAAAGCTTTAGAACAGGCATCTCAAACTGCGGCCCTCCAGCTGTTGTAAAACTACAACTCCCACAATGCCCTGCTGTAGGCTGATACCTGTAGGCTGTCCGGGCATGCTGGGAGTTGTAGTTTTGCAACAGCTGGAGGGCCGCAGTTTGAGATGCCTGCTTTAGAACATATACCTGTACCGCTGAACGGCCAAAAAAGCTTTAGAACATATAACTGCACAGCTGAACGGTTAATAATTATTATTTTTTTGCCACAAAAAAAAAGGGCTGTAAGTTTCTCACTTCTCCACACAATGGCTAATAAGACCCCCCCCCCCCCCCGACTCATACACGCCAAAAAAGGCTTTAGAACATATAACTGCACAGCTGAACAGCAAATACGTTCTTTTTTCCCACTTATACAAACAAAAAAGGCTTTAAAACTAATAACTGCACCGCATAAGGGCTAATAAGACATGTAAATATTTCCTAGTAATACACCCTGTTAATGGCTGTATCACACAGCACTTGCACCCCAATAAAAAGAATGGTTTGCTGGCTCTGCAGTCAGTGCAGCAAGGTGTAATAGGATTGTTCCTATTACCCAGGCTGTAAACACCCCTATTGAACCCTCTTCCGCTTCAATACTGTGGAATAATTCCTCCCTATCCTTTCCCTACACTTCTAATGATCTGTCCCTGAACTTCTATTTAGCAAAATAAAAGTTTTAAAGTCTTTCCTAGCACTGTCCCTAGTGCCTGCTGACGTCTCTCCCTGCACTAAGAACACTGGAAAATGTCTGAATCCAAGATGGCTGCCGCTATTTATAGGACTGTGACATCACAGGGCTGGCTGGCTGCTGATTGGCTGCATTCATGATATTAAACAGTTTTGCAAAATAGCATAAAAAGGAGAGACATTTACAGACCAGGAGCCAAGGCGGAACACCAACCCCGATGCGCGTTTCGCCTAGCTTCCTCTTGGGGGCAAAAGGCCACAGTGGCAAAAGGCCTCATATTTTTTAGGGTAATACCATTTTTACCCACAAAATTGTGCAGCCAAGGGTAGTTAGGGTTTTGACTGCATGCTCCAGTGTCTAAACCCAGCCATACTGTAGCTCGTTCTAGCTACAGCTGACAGATTCTTATGATCTAAATACAGTGAAAACACTTTGGGCCTGATATATCATTAGGCAAAGTCACTTTTGTGGAGTGGAAAAGCCGCAAAAAAGTCCCAAAGGCTAAAACTGCGCACAAATTTGCGACTTTTTTCTGCTCTGCACTATGCTCGCCAGTTTTCTGAAAGTGGGCGTGTTTTCGTATGTAAATGAATCTCTAGACAGATTTACTATTGGGACTTTTTTTAAAAGTCGCAAAAAAGTCGCTAAAAAGTCGCAACTTCACTCCAGTGAGGACCATGCTTATCTTATGAGACTTTTTAATAGAACATGCGACTTTTTCATAAAAACGTGCGACTTTTGTAAAGCTG